>NW_027189326.1:0-291072 GCF_040958095.1 Procambarus clarkii
CACATGTCATAACTCACAAGTGTTGCCAGTCACCGGAGACATTTTCCCAACTGTCCATCTGCTCTGTCAGACTTCAGTGTTCTTGTTGACATATCCTCTTCGTGAGGAGACCCGGGCCCCGCCGGCTGCTGGCATACTGAGGTCTTGCCTGCTCTACTGGTCAGGTCCCTCGCTCCTGGGACCAGGCCGCAGTGGGTGAGTGTGGAGAACAGAGCCGCTGGTTGGAGCGTGAACACTTACTGATGTTACACAGAGCAGCGGCACAGTGCGGCAGCGGGAGGACGCTGCTGCCTCAAGCTTCCGCTCACTTCTTATTAACACGGGGGAAGAGTGATGACTCTTTTGAGTACCCCAGCCACTTGGGCTGGACGGTAGAGTGACGGTCCCGCTTCATGCAGGTCGGAGTCCAATCCTCGACCGTCCAAGTGATTGGGCACCATTCCTTCCCCATCCCAACTCCTTATCCTGATCCCTCCCAGTGCTATATAGTCGTGATGGCTTCGTACATTCTCCTGAAAGTTCCGTTATCTTCCTCTTCATGTGACCAAAAAACATTAAAATAGAAACAAAGAATATATAATTTCATTACAAAGATATTCTAACAATATATATATACGATACACAAGAGTAGACTCTCATGTCAGTTTGCGGGTTCGTGTATAACAGCTAAAGGAAAGTTTGAAGTATCTTTAGCAAGGCAGAAAAGGACATGTCATAGAGATTTTATAGATTTAACACACAAATCCCAGAGTGAGGACTGAGCCTTAATAACTGAGACAGTTCAGGCAAGGCAGGACGACGGTACTAGAGTCAAAGAGTGACTGTTACTGAGAGGTAGATTAACTGTTACTGAGGGTGGTAGAGTAACTGTTACTGAGAGGTAGAGTAACTGTTACTGAAAGATTCAGTAACTGTTACTCAAAGATACAGTAACTGTTACTGAAAGGTAGAGTAACTGTTACTGAAAGGTAGAGTAACTGTTACTGAAAGGTAGAGTAACTGTTACTGAAATGTAGAGTAACTGTTACTGAAAGGTACAGTAACTGTTACTGAAAGGTAGAGTAACTGTTACTGAGTGGTAGAGTAACTGTTACTGAGAGGTAGAGTAACTGTTACTGAAAGATTCAGTAACTGTTACTCAAAGATACAGTAACTGTTACTCAAAGGTACCGTAACTGTTACTGAAAGGTAGAGTAACTGTTACTGAAAGGTAGAGTAACTGTTACTGAGTGGTAGAGTACTGTTACTGAGTGGTAGAGTAACTGTTACTGAGAGGTAGAGTAACTGTTACTGAAAGATTCAGTAACTGTTACTCAAAGATACAGTAACTGTTACTCAAAGATACCGTAACTGTTACTGAAAGGTAGAGTAACTGTTACTGAAAGGTAGAGTAACTGTTACTGAGAGGTAGAGTAACTGTTACTGAAAGGTACAGTAACTGTTACTGAAAGGTAGAGTAAATGTTACTGAAAGGTAGAGTAACTGTTACTGAAAGGTAGAGTAACTGTTACTGAAAGATACAGTAACTGTTACTCAAAGGTACTGTAACTGTTACTGAAAGGTAGAGTAACTGTTACTGAAAGGTAGAGTAACTGTTACTGAAAGGTAGAGTAACTGTTACTGAGTGGTCGAGTAACTGTTACTGAAAGGTAGAGTAACTGTTACTGAGAGGTAGAGTAACTGTTACTGAAAGGTAGAGTAACTCTTACTGAGTGGTAGAGTAACTGTTACTGAAAGATTCAGTAACTGTTACTCAAAGATACAGTAACTGTTACTCAAAGATACCGTAACTGTTACTGAAAGGTAGAGTAACTGTTACTGAAAGGTAGAGTAACTGTTACTGAGAGGTAGAGTAACTGTTACTGAAAGGTACAGTAACTGTTACTGAAAGGTAGAGTAAATGTTACTGAAAGGTAGAGTAACTGTTACTGAAAGGTAGAGTAACTGTTACTGAAAGATACAGTAACTGTTACTCAAAGGTACTGTAACTGTTACTGAAAGGTAGAGTAACTGTTACTGAAAGGTAGAGTAACTGTTACTGAAAGGTAGAGTAACTGTTACTGAGTGGTCGAGTAACTGTTACTGAAAGGTAGAGTAACTGTTACTGAGAGGTAGAGTAACTGTTACTGAAAGGTAGAGTAACTCTTACTGAGTGGTAGAGTAACTGTTACTGAAAGGTAGAGTAACTGTTACTTTAAGGTAGAGTAACTGTTACTGAAAGGTACAGTAACTGTTACTGAAAGGTAGAGTAACTGTTACTGAAAGGTAGAGTAACTGTTACTGAAAGGTAGAGTAACTGTTACTGAAAGGTAGAGTAACTGTTACTGAAAGGTAGAGTAACTGTTACTGAAAGGTAGAGTAACTGTTACTGAAAGGTAGAGTAACTGTTACTGAAAGTAGAGTAAGTGTTACTGAAAGGTAGAGTAACTGTTACTTTAAGGTAGAGTAACTGTTACTGAAAGGTAGAGTAACTGTTACTTTAAGGTAGAGTAACTGTTACTGAAAGGTAGAGTAACTGTTACTGAAAGGTAGAGTAACCATCAGTTACTTGCGAGTAACGCCAAGGAAGCGTGACTCTGACTGTTCCTCGAGCTAATGGGAGAGTTTCTGGAACTTTAAACTTATCTGAGATGGAGTCTAGTTTAGTGCCTGAGTTAATGAAACTTTGTGCTGAAGTAATATATAGACTGATTGACTGAAGAAGTGAAGCAGATGCAGAATATGTATCACAACAGGATGAAGGAACAGTGGATGACGTTCCTGTGAAAAAGACAAGTTGGGTTGTCTTCAGAGATAAGGAACTAAGGAAGACAATGAAGAAGCAACTGAACGTAGAACTAGCAAGGACTGCTAACTGGGAAAGGAAATGGAGGATCACCACTAACCCAGAAAAGATCCAATTAAGCACTGTCGGCTGTATGGCCTTCTCTATTGAAAATGAGGGGGGGGGGGGATAAGAATCAGGGGTGAACCCATAGCCATCTCAAACTCCAACACAGTGCTCGGGTACAACTTCAACAGGCTACTCAACTCCTCCCAGTACGTATCCCAGAAGACAGCGATGGCCCGGGGCTCACTGGCGAGGCTCTACCGTTTCAAGCAAGCCCCATCCCACATCAAGCTCCACCTGTACAGAATGATCATAAGACCTAGCTTGGAATACCCTTACGTTCCCCTGAACCTCACCAACAACACCAACATGCTCAAGATTCCAACGGGTACAAAACAAAGCACTTCGCTTTGCAGAGGGCCTGACTCTGAGGGACAGGGTAAGAACTGACCTGATCCATGAGACGCTCAACATGAAGCCAATGAACATTAGGCTCAGCTACCTGGCCAGAAGACAGCTGTACCGCATGAAGAACATGTATGTCCCAGACCCCTAAGATCCCTACGTAGCAGTAAACACCACCAGCGACTACGAGATCCACGAACCACCAGACAGAACCACAAGAATCACTCTCCAACAAAAAGTGATCAGACATATCCATGATGAGGCCTTCCCAAGCCCTCAGATACTAAGCGGCCTGCCAGACGACCCAGATGAGTGGCCCATCCCGGACCCAATCTACACCAAATGAAGAATAAAGAAAGAAAGAAAAAAAATAAAAAAAAAATAAATAAATAAATAAAACACCTACAAAAAAATATAAAACCAAAAAAACATTTGTCGTGGCATCAGAAGTGTAACCACCCTGATGTTTCTAAGATTAGCCTCCTTCAGCCAACTCCATCGGCTCTAGTGCTTTAGGACACCAACAAGGTCACAAACACTAGCCCCCCCCCCCCCCAGCCAATGCACTGACAACCCAACATAACACATACGCAAACAAACAACACATACAAAAATGTCAACCCATGGTGGACAGGCCACCGAACTTTCAACCTCCTCTCTCTCTACACCCGCATCCTCTTCCTGAATTTCATCTCCCCATCCCTCTACCTCCCCCATCCTTTCCATTCCCTATGGACATCAATCCAATACCTTTTGTGTAAACCTTCAACACATTCTCTGCACTTGATGAAGAGTGATGGAGGGAGGCAGCTGGTCGCCTGACAGTGGACACAACACATTGCAACCATGCATGAAGGACGACGGGCAATGATGCAACTCAACATTAAAGATAGAAACATATTGCTTGATGTGGATCCTCGGATGAGATATGTAGACAGGTTTTCTTCAGGAGAAGCTCATAAAGGGCTGCGGGGGAGTGTTTTTCTGTGAGCTGGAATAGGTGAAAGCGCTGACAAGATGGGCAACATTTTTCCTGTGGATGGAAACTAGTATTTTGTCTGCCCCTCTGTTGGTGGGAATGATGTTGGTAAGGGCAGGAGTCAGGAACATATAAATAGACTCAAGTTAGCACTAGATCAGGAAAACGGGAGGGGGCGGGGGGTGACTTATGTAGAGATCAGCTAAGATTCGGAGGGATAAGAGGCTTTGAGATGTTATCAAGGGCTAAGATAAACTGCCGACTTGAAAGACATAATTATAGTTAGGAAAACCATTGAACCATCAAGCACCGGGACTGGTTCATTGGTCAGAACTCTGTGTATACGAGACGGAGAGGGTTCACTTTTCATGGAATAAGGTGGCGCCCATAGTAGATTCTTTGATGAAGTAGTTAATAAGACTTTAAACAATCAGCATCTACAGGTTTGCGTTTGAATAAAACTAAAGTATTATGGGGACATGACACAGTAATGAAAAGAGAGGCAGAGAGGGGAACGTAAACATATTTTGCTAAAAATACCATGGGTGGAGAGAGGCATCAACATAACATGGGTGGAGAGAGGCATCAACATAACATGGGTGGACACAGGCATCAACATAACATGGGTGGAGAGAGGCATCAACATAACATGGGTGGAGAGAGGCATCAACAATACATGGGTGGAGAGAGGCATCAACATAACATGGGTGGACACAGGCATCAACATAACATGGGTGGAGAGAGGCATCAACATAACATGGGTGGAGAGAGGCATCAACAATACATGGGTGGAGAGAGGCATCAACATAACATGGGTGGACACAGGCATCAACATAACATGGGTGGAGAGAGGCATCAACATAACATGGGTGGAGAGAGGCATCAACATAACATGGGTGGAGAGAGGCATCAACATAACATGGGTGGAGAGAGGCATCAACATAACATGGGTGGAGAGAGGCATCAACATAACATGGGTGGAGAGAGGCATCAACATAACATGGGTGGAGAGAGGCATCAACAATACATGGGTGGAGAGAGGCATCAACATAACATGGGTGGACACAGGCATCAACATAACATGGGTGGAGAGAGGCATCAACATAACATGGGTGGACACAGGCATCAACATAACATGGGTGGAGAGAGGCATCAACATAACATGGGTGGACACAGGCATCAACATAACATGGGTGGAGAGAGGCATCAACATAACATGGGTGGAGAGAGGCATCAACATAACATGGGTGGAGAGAGGCATCAACATAACATGGGTGGACACAGGCATCAACATAACATGGGTGGACACAGGCATCAACATAACATGGGTGGACACAGGCATCAACATAACATGGGTGGACACAGGCATCAACATTACATGGGTGGACACAGGTATCAACATAACATGGGTGGACAGAGACATCAACATAACATGGGTGGACACAGGCATCAACATAACATGGGTGGACAGAGGCATCAACATAACATGGGTGGACACAGGCATCAACATAACATGGGTGGACACAGGCATCAACATAACATGGGTGGACACAGGCATCAACATAACATGGGTGGACAGAGGCATCAACATAACATGGGTGGACACAGGCATCAACATAACATGGGTGGACACAGGCATCAACATAACATGGGTGGACACAGGCATCAACATGACATGGGTGGACAGAGGCATCAACATAACATGGGTGGACACAGGCATCAACATAACATGGGTGGAGAGAGGCATCAACATAACATGGGTGGACACAGGCATCAACATAACATGGGTGGACACAGGCATCAACATAACATGGGTGGACAGAGGCATCAACATAACATGGGTGGACACAGGCATCAACATAACATGGGTGGACACAGGCATCAACATAACATGGGTGGACACAGGCATCAACATAACATGGGAGGACACAGGCATCAACATGACAGCAATAAATGTGTACTACGCAAACAACAGGAACGTTCGAAAAAACAGAGACGAGTTATTAGTTCGTGTGAGCACAGAAATCTATATAAATAAAAATGTAAATGTTCGTTTGTTCAAAATCGCTAAGTTCTTCAACGGTTGCTTTGAAATTTTCACACAACGTTCTTTTCACATCCGAACAGGTTTTTATATACATACAATATGTATATAAAAAGATGTCACGTCTGTGACGGGAAAAAACCATGCTTTTTTGAAAAACTGTGTTTTAATGTGTTTTCACGTGAGAGAAATCTTCGAAACGTCTTTATCGATTGTTTTGAAATTTTGACACAACGTTTAATTCGAATAGGCACGTGTTTTTATATACCTACTATATACATGCCACACCTGTAACAAGAAAAAACATGTTTTTTTTTTAAACAGCGCCATCTGTTGGACGTAAGAGTATCACACGCTGCAGTCTCCGAAAGTTCTACACCGATTGCATTGAAATTTTGACACAACGTTCCATTTGAATATGCGCAGATTTTTATATATATACTATATAGCTGCCACACCTGTGATAGGTATGAAGATTTTTTTTAAACAGTGCCATCTGTTGCACGGAAAAGCAATACACACTATACTAAATATGTTACGATACCATTTCAATGTTTCCGATTGCATTGATAAATATAATTTCATAGAGTTAGATTTATTTTAATTTTGATTTAATTATTTTGTGTGACATTACATTTGAATTGAGCTGTGCTGTTTACCGTAACGTTCATTTCGTAAGTATAAATATAGATGCCACGCCTGTAACAGGGGACTCATGGTTCAACCTTGATGACGAGCGGACGTCTGGACACCTCCTCTGTCTGGGGGCCGCCGGATCACGTTCTGTTTTCGCGTTTTGGCTTTGCTACTGCCGTTTGGCATTCTTCTTCAACGGTCCGGTAGTACGACGCCTGGCGCACATATCGCCTTGGGTCCCAGGATTGTTGATAGATTTTTTTACGTGTTCTGGCTGGTTCTTCTGGCGGTGTGACGGTGTCCGGCGCCGGCTTGGCTGAGAGGTGTCAGGAGTTGGTGGGCTCCTGGAGTGCCCTCCGCCATGGTGGGCGGCTGGCTTCTGCTCTGCCAGAGGGCGCTGGATGACTTTTGCGTTTTAGTTGGGGGCCGAGTTTTGGCTCTGCTACCCAGTGTTCTCAGTGTAGGGCGGAGGCCTCTTGGGGCTCTCCAATCATCTACCCGTTTGCGTTTCTTTGCCACGAGGCATATTAGTTTCCCATGTTTGGCGTCAATCTTTTCGCAACTAGGCTTGGCGTTTCACCTTTACGGGCTTCGCAATTAACCCTTAACGGGTACACCGGGCCGCATTCGATCCCACGATCGTCGTCGCCCCCTAAATCAACAACAACATCTTTGACAGGTACAAACATTCTGGTTTTAAGAAACAGCGCCATCTGTTGCACTTAAGAGCAACACGCGCTATACTAAATATGTTATGATTCCATTTCAATATATGAGATTGCATTGACAAATTGAATTTTCATAGATTTTGATTTAATTTAATTTTGATTTAATTTTGTTGTGTGACATTGAGTTGGAATTGAGCTGTGATGTTTACCATACCGTTTTTTTTGTAAGTATAAGTGTAGATGTGACCTGTGACAGGTAAAAACATTTTTTTTTTTTAAAACAGTGCCATCTGTTGCATTTAAGACCAACACACGCTATATTATATATGTTATTGTTCCATTTCAATGTTTCTGATTTAATTGAAAAATTAAATTTTCATAAATTTCGATTTATTTTCATTTTGATTTAATTATTTTATGTGACATTGCATTGGAATTGAGCTGTGTTGTTTGAAACCTCTCCTCCGAATTGACAGTACGGGTTAATACTAAGTGTAATAAGTACATTTCCTTACTGTCATACATAGTACATAATTGAACTTATGGGGCTGTTACATTAACCTTCCCATTTATTTTCCTCGTTTTGTGTTTAGACATGCAGAATTTTAGAATGAAGTTTTCAAGTTCAATTTGCTATACACAAGTTTTAAATATCAGGAATTTCTTTTTCAGTTTTATTAAACAATAGAGATTTTATACAAAATTTGAAAATATCCTGAATAACTTTTGCAATTTATTGAAATATTTTAGTTTTGTTTTATTAGTTTCATAAAATTTGAATATCAATATAGCTATAGGTTAAGTACCAATTGTAATTAAGAAGCAATAAAATGCTTATCTTCAAACACTAAGAAGGTTAGGTTAGGTCGTGGTTTTCTATTCAGCTTTTCAGGTAAAGTCAAATATTCACAGTATATTTGACAGTACGGTTTAATACTAAGTGAAAATAAGTACAATTCCTGACTGCTATGAATAGTACATAAGTGCACCTACTTGTGCTGTTACATTTACCTCCCCATTTCTGGAGGACGGGCTGGCTGTTTACCATACCGTTCATGTAGTGTGTATAATTTATTTTTTTATTTTTTTCATTTTGGGTTTTTAACTGTTTATCTTATATTTCAGTGATAGGAAAATCAGACCATTTGATATTCCCAATTTTCTGATAGGAACATCAGATCTTTGGGAATGCATCAGACTGGGGAGTGGGGAATGGTGGGGAGGACGGGAGTGGGGATATGGTTGGGAGGATGACGGGACAGGGGAGGAGGTAATGGTGGAGAGGACGAGGGGATGGGGGAGTTGGGGTTGGTGGGAACAAGGGGACAGACTCCTCGTCCCCACCGTTACTGTGGCTCAGCAACGCATGTGTGTTGCTGAGCCAACACACAATGTAATCTCCGAACGTTCTTCACCGATTGCCTTGAAATGTTGACACAATGTTCCCTTCAAATATGCGCATGCTTTTATATACCTACTATATAGATGCCACACCTGTGACAGGTAAAAACTTTTTTTTTTAACAGCACCATCTGTTGCATGTAAAAGTCATACATGCTATCCTAAATATGTTATGATTCAATTTCAACGCTTTCGATTGTATTGATCAATTGAGTTTTCATAGATTTGAATTATTTTCATTTTGATCTAATTATTTTGTGTGACATTGCATTGAAATTGAGCCGTGTTGTTTACCATACCGTTCATTTCATGGGGATATTTTATTTTTTAATTTTTTCAATTTTTTTATTTCGTTTTTTAACTGTTATTTTTATTTTTCAGTGATGGGAACATCAGATCATTTGGGAACGCATCGCACAAGGGAGTGGGGAATGGTGGGGAGGACGAAGGGATGGGAGCGAGGGAAGGTGCGAGAGGATGGGGGAGAGGGTAATGGTAGGGAGGACGAGGGGACTGGGGAGTGGGGAGTTGGTAGGGACGAGGGGACGGGGGAGTGGAGAATGGTGGGGAGGACTAGGGAAACTGGGGAGTGGGGGAATGGTGGGGAGGACAAGGGGGACGGGGGTAGGGGGGACTGGTGTGGAGGACGGAGGGAACAGGGAAGAGTTGCTGTGGCTCAGCTGTGCAGGAAGGGTGGAGATGGGGACGACGTGTGTGTGTGTGTGTGTGGAGAGAGAGACAGTGAGGGTTCAGGTGTTGAGTGAAAGAGAGGATGCGTGTGAACAGAGACATGGAGGGTGTGTGTAAGGAAAAATATGAAACGTACATTGGCAAGAACTGGACACCGGATCAACCCAATGACAGGTTCTCCTTATATATTTCAAAAAGGTGAGTCTTGCTTGTTTTGGAGAGATTGGGTGGGTGTATGTCTGAATAGACTTCACAGGAGTATGTGGGCAGAGGTTGGGAGAACATGTGTAGGGGGAGACAGGGAGGTGTGGGGGAGAGACCTGGGCACCGCCGGGCACTCCCCCTTAGTCAACTTATATGAAATAATTCCATTCCAGTGTGTCTCTAGTGAGGCATTATGGTATCAAAGACTTAGCCAAAGTAGAAATTCAGGAAATAATAGACTTTAAATAAGTGGAAGCAAATGCCCCAACCCAGACGTGACAGTAAAGTGACGTGTCCGTCTGGTCTGGACCCTCGTCAAGGCCAAAATTAGTAAGAGAGGGGAGAAAGTCATTATATGACAGGAAAAGAGATTAGGTGAGGTGTAAGTGGATAAAAATAACAAATTAAAGCATGAAAATCGAGCCAAAGGGAAGGAGAGTAAATGAATAAATTAAAGAGGGAGAACCAAATTAGAGACACCAAGAGTTATTTACCCGCCCGCCCTTCTCTGCCTATCTCTAATTGTGTAGTTCATCCCTTAGGGAGCTGCTGTCTTTGGCTCGGTTGTCAACCTTTACTTGTCCCCTTACACCATGGTGCGGCTTGCAACTGTGCTGGTGTTGTGTGTTGTACATGTATATGGCTGCCCTCCTGTGTGACTCCCTGTATGGCTGCCCTCCTGTGTGTCTCCCAGTATGGCTGCCCTCCTGTGTGACTCCCAGTATGGCTGCCCTCCTGTGTGACTCCCAGTATGGCTGCCCTCCTGTGTGACTCCCAGTATGGCTGCCCTCCTGTGTGACTCCCAGTATGGCTGCCCTCCTGTGTGACTCCCAGTATGGCTGCCCTCCTGTGTGACTCCCAGTATGGCTGCCCTCCTGTGTGACTCCCAGCATGGCTGCCCTCCTGTGTGACTCCCAGTATGGCTGCCCTCCTGTGTGACTCCCAGTATGGCTGCCCTCCTGTGTGACTCCCAGTATGGCTGCCCTCCTGTGTGACTCCCAGTATGGCTGCCCTCCTGTGTGACTCCCAGTATGGCTGCCCTCCTGTGTGACTCCCAGTATGGCTGCCCTCCTGTGTGACTCCCAGTATGGCTGCCCTCCTGTGTGACTCCCAGTATGGCTGCCCTCCTGTGTGACTCCCAGTATGGCTGCCCTCCTGTGTGACTCCCAGTATGGCTGCCCTCCTGTGTGACTCCCAGTATGGCTGCCCTCCTGTGTGACTCCCAGTATGGCTGCCCTCCTGTGTGACTCCCAGTATGGCTGCCCTCCTGTGTGACTCCCAGTATGGCTGCCCTCCTGTGTGACTCCCAGTATGGCTGCCCTCCTGTGTGACTCCCAGTATGGCTGCCCTCCTGTGTGACTCCCAGTATGGCTGCCCTCCTGTGTGACTCCCAGTATGGCTGCCCTCCTGTGTGTCTCCCAGTATGGCTGCCCTCCTGTGTGACTCCCAGTATGGCTGCTCTCCTGTGTGACTCCCAGTATAGCTGCCCTCCTGTGTGTCTCCCAGTATGGCTGCCCTCCTGTGTGACTCCCAGTATGGCTGCCCTCCTGTGTGTCTCCCAGTATGGCTGCCCTCCTGTGTGACTCCCAGGATGGCTGCCCTCCTGTGTGACTCCCAGTATGGCTGCCCTCCTGTGTGACTCCCAGTATGGCTGCCCTCCTGTGTGACTCCCAGCATGGCTGCCCTCCTGTGTGACTCCCAGTATGGCTGCCCTCCTGTGTGACTCCCAGCATGGCTGCCCTCCTGTGTGACTCCCAGTATGGCTGCCCTCCTGTGTGACTCCCAGTATGGCTGCCCTCTTGTGTGACTCCCAGCATGGCTGCCCTCCTGTGTGACTCCCAGTATGGCTGCCCTCTTGTGTGACTCCCAGTATGGCTGTCCTCCTGTGTGACTCCCAGTATGGCTGCCCTCCTGTGTGACTCCCAGTATGGCTGCTCTCCTGTGTGACTCCCAGTATGGCTGCCCTCCTGTGTGACTCCCAGTATGGCTGCCCTCCTGTGTGACTCCTAGCATGGCTGCTCTCCTGTGTGACTCCCAGTATGGCTGCCCTCCTGTGTGACTCCCAGTATGGCATGCTCTCCTGTGTGACTCCCAGTATGGCTGCCCTCCTTGTGTGACTCCCAGTATGGCTGCCCTCCTGTGTGACTCCCAGTATGGCTGCCCTCCTGTGTGACTCCCAGTATGGCTGCCCTCCTGTGTGACTCCCAGTATGGCTGCCCTCCTGTGTGACTCCCAGTATGGCTGCCCTCCTGTGTGACTCCCAGTATGGCTGCCCTCCTGTGTGACTCCCAGCATGGCTGCTCTCCTGTGTGACTCCCAGTATGACTGCCCTCCTGTGTGACTCCCAGTATGGCTGCTCTCCTGTGTGACTCCCAGTATGGCTGCCCTCTTGTGTGACTCCCAGTATGGCTGCCTTCCTGTGTGACTCCCAGTATGGCTGCCCTCCTGTGTGACTCCCAGTATGGCTGCCCTCCTGTGTGACTCCCAATATGGCTGCCCTCCTGTGTGACTCCCAGTATGGCTGCCCTCCTGTGTGACTCCCAGTATGGCTGCCCTCCTGTGTGACTCCCAGAATGGCTGCCCTCCTGTGTGACTCCCAGTATGGCTGCTCTCCTGTGTGACTCCCAGTATGGCTGCCCTCCTGTGTGACTCCCAGTATGGCTGCCCTCCTGTGTGACTCCCAATATGGCTGCCCTCCTGTGTGACTCCCAGTATGGCTGCCCTCCTGTGTGACTCCCAGTATGGCTGCCCTCCTGTGTGACTCCCAGTATGGCTGCCCTCCTGTGTGACTCCCAGCATGGCTGCCCTCCTGTGTGACTCCCAGTATGGCTGCTCTCCTGTGTGACTCCCAGTATGGCTGCCCTCCTGTGTGACTCCCAGTATGGCTGCCCTCCTGTGTGACTCCCAGTATGGCTGCCCTCCTGTGTGACTCCCAGTATGGCTGCCCTCTTGTGTGACTCCCAGTATGGCTGTCCTCCTGTGTGACTCCCAGTATGGCTGCCCTCCTGTGTGACTCCCAGTATGGCTACTCTCCTGTGTGACTCCCAGTATGGCTGCCCTCCTGTGTGACTCCCAGTATGGCTGCCCTCCTGTGTGACTCCCAGCATGGCTGCTCTCCTGTGTGACTCCCAGTATGGCTGCCCTCCTGTGTGACTCCCAGTATGGCAGCTCTCCTGTGTGACTCCCAGTATGGCTGCCCTCTTGTGTGACTCCCAGTATGGCTGCCCTCCTGTGTGACTCCCAGTATGGCTGCCCTCCTGTGTGACTCCCAGCATGGCTGCTCTCCTGTGTGACTCCCAGTATGGCTGCCCTCCTGTGTGACTCCCAGTATGGCTGCTCTCCTGTGTGACTCCCAGTATGGCTGCCCTCTTGTGTGACTCCCAGTATGGCTGCCTTCCTGTGTGACTCCCAGTATGGCTGCCCTCCTGTGTGACTCCCAGTATAGCTGCCCTCCTGTGTGACTCCCAGTATGGCTGCCCTCCTGTGTGACTCCCAGCATGGCTGCCCTCCTGTGTGACTCCCAGTATGGCTGCTCTCCTGTGTGAATCCCAGTATGACTGCCCTCCTGTGTGACTCCCAGTATGGCTGCCCTCCTGTGTGACTCCCAGTATGGCTGCCCTCCTGTGTGACTCCCAGTATGGCTGCCCTCCTGTGTGACTCCCAGTATGGCTGCCCTCCTGTGTGACTCCCAGTATGGCTGCCCTCCTGTGTGACTCCCAGTATGGCTGCCCTCCTGTGTGACTCCCAGTATGGCTGCCCTCCTGTGTGACTCCCAGTATGGCTGCCCTCCTGTGTGACTCCCAGTATGGCTGCCCTCCTGTGTGACTCCCAGTATGGCTGCCCTCCTGTGTGACTCCCAGTATGGCTGCCCTCCTGTGTGACTCCCAGTATGGCTGCCCTTCTGTGTGACTCCCAGTATGGCTGCCCTCCTGTGTGACTCCCAGGATGGCTGTCCTCCTGTGTGACTCCAAGTATAGCTGCCCTCCTGTGTGACTCCCAGTATGGCTGTCCTCCTGTGTGACTCCCAGTATGGCTGCCCTCCTGTGTGACTCCCAGTATGGCTGTCCTCCTGTGTGACTCCCAGTATGGCTGCCCTCCTGTGTGACTCCCAGTATGGCTGCTCTCCAGTGTGACTCCCAGTATGGCTGCTCTCCTGTGTGACTCCCAGTATGGCTGCCCTCCTGTGTGACTCCCAGTATGGCTGCCCTCCTGTGTGACTCCCAGTATGGCTGCCCTCCTGTGTGACTCCCAGTATGGCTGCCCTCCTGTGTGACTCCCAGTATGGCTGTCCTCCTGTGTGACTCCCAGTATGGCAGCCCTCCTGTGTGACTACCGTCCTGCCCAAGTGGTTGGGAGTAGGTTCAGGAAAATTCCATTAAATATATGTTCACTGTACGACATAGCCAAGGAACACACTAGTTTATTTATGGTAAACGTCTTCGTAATTTTTAGAAATAAAAAAATGTACATATATTCAGTGCACATTGATGGAACGCATTTAAGTTCAAAATGTGACCCACCGCCGCTATCAGTAATTGGCAGATTTTTGGTATAAAAAGTTGGAATTTCAAACTGCGAATGGGTGCAGAGAGCCAGAATTTGGGTCCAAAATATGGCTCAGGTATTGAATTTGGGATGTCTGGGATATTTTGAAAACTGCAGGGGGATTTGGGCCAAATGTGACCCACCGCCGCTTTCAGTAATTGGCAGATTTTTGGTATAAAAAGTAGGAATTTCAAACGGCGAATAGGTGCAGAGAGCCAGAATTTGGGTCCAAAATATGGCTCAGGTATCGAATTTGGGATGTTTGGGATATTTTGAAAACTGCAGGGGGGTTTTGGGCAAAATGTGACCCACCGCCGCTTTCAGTAATTGGCATATTTTTGGTAAAAAAAGTCGGAATTTCAAACGGCGAATAGGTGCAGAACGCCAGAATTTGGATCGAAAATATGGTTCAGGTATCGAATTTGGGATGTTTGGGATATTTTGAAAACTGCAGGGGGGTTTGGGCAAAATGTGACCCACCGCCGCTTTCAGTAATTGGCAGAATTTTGGTATAAAAATTCGGAATTTCAAACGGCGAATAGGTGCAGTGAGCCAGAATTTGGGTCGAAAATATGGCTCAGGTATCGAATTTGGGATGTTTGGGATATTTTGAAAACTGCAGGGGGGTTTGGGCAAAATGTGACCCACCGCCGCTTTCAGTAATTGGCAGATTTTTGGTATAAAAAGTTTGAATTTCAAACGGCGAAAAGGTGCAGAGAGCCAGAATTTGGGTCCAAAATATGGCTCAGGTATCGAATTTGGGATGTTTGGGATATTTTGAAAACTGATGGGGGGTTTGGGGAAAATGTGACCCACCCCCGCTTTCAGTAATTAGCAGATTTTTGGGATAAAAAGTCGGAATTTCAAACGGCGAATAGGTGCAGAGAGCCAGAATTTGGGTCCAAAATATGGCTCAGGTATCGAATTTGGGATGTTTGGGATATTTTGAAAACTGCAAGGGGGTTTGGGCAAAATGTGACCCACCTCCGCTTTCAGTAATTGGCAGATTTTTTGTATAAAAAGTCGGAATTTCAAACTGCGAATAGGTGCAGAGAGCCAGAATTTGGGTCGAAAATAAGGCTCAGGTATCGAATTTATGATGTTTGGGATATTTCGAAAACTGCAGGGGGGTTTGGGCAAAATGTGACCCACCGCCGCTTTCAGTAATTGGCAGATTTTTGGTATAAAAAGTTGGAATTTCAAACGGCGAATAGGTGCAGAGAGCCAGAATTTGGGTCCAAAATATGGCTCAGGTATCGAATTATGGATGTTTGGGATATTTTGAAAACTGCAGGGGGGTTTGGGGAAAATGTGACCCACCGCCGCTTTCAGTATTTGGCAGATTTTTGGTATATAAAGTCGGAATTTCAAACTGCGAATAGGTGCAGAGAGCCAGAATTTGGGTCCAAAATATGGCTCAGGTATCGAATTTGGGATGTTTGGGATATTTTGAAAACTGCAAGGGGGTTTGGGCAAAATGTGACCCACCTCCGCTTTCAGTAATTGGCAGATTTTTGGTATAAAAAGTCGGAATTTCAAACTGCGAATAGATGCAGAGAGCCAGAATTTGGATCGAAAATATGGCTCAGGTATCGAATTTGGGATGTTTGGGATATTTTGAAAACTGCAGGGGGGTTTGGGCAAAATGTGACCCACCGGCGCTTTCAGTAATTGGCAGACTTTTGGTATAAAAAGTCGGAATTTCAAACTGCGAAAAGTTACAGAGAGCCAGAATTTGGGTCGAAAATATGGCTCAGGTATCGAATTATGGATGTTTGGGATATTTTGAAAACTGCAGGGGGGTTTGGGCAAAATGTGACTCACTGTTGCTTTCAGTAATTGGCAGATTTTTTGTATAAAAATTCGGAATTTCAAACGGCGAATAGGTGCAGTGAGCCAGAATTTGGGTCGAAAATAAGGCTCAGGAATCGAAATTGGGATGTTTGGGATATTTTGAAAATTGCAGCGGGGTTTGGGCAAAATGTGACCCAACGCCGCTTTCAGTAATTGGCAGATTTTTGGTATAAAAAGTTGGAATTTCAAACGGCGAATAGGTGCAAAGAGCCAGAATTTGGGTCCAAAATATGGCTCAGGTGTCGAATTTGGGATGTTTGGGATATTTTGAAAACTGCAAGGGGGTTTGGGCAAAATGTGGCCCACCGCCGCATTCAGTAATTGGCAGATTTTTGGTATAAAAAGTCGAATTTTAAACTGCGAATAGGTGCAGAGAGCCAGAATTTGGGTCGAAAATATGGTTCAGGTATCGAACTTGGGATGTTTGGGATATTTTGAAAACTGCAGGGGGGTTTGGGCAAAATGTGACCCAACGCCGCTTTCAGTAATTGGCAGATTTTTGGTATAAAAAGTCGGAATTTCAAACTGCGAAAAGTTGCAGAGAGCCAGAATTTAGGTCGAAAATATGGCTCAGGTATCGAATTTGGGATGTTTGGGATTTTTTGAAAACTGCAGGGGGGTTTGGGCAAAATGTGACCCAACGCCGCTTTCAGTAATTGGCAGATTTTTGGTATAAAAAGTCGGAATTTCAAACTGCGAAAAGTTGCAGAGAGCCAGAATTTAGGTCGAAAATATGGCTCAGGTATCGAATTTGGGATGTTTGGGATATTTTGAAAACTGCAAGGGGGTTTGGGCAAAATGTGACCCACCGCCGCTTTCAATAATTGGCATATTCTTGGTATAAAAAGTAGGAATTTCAAACTGCGAAAAGTTGCAGAGAGCCAGAATTTGAGTGGAAAATATGGCTCAGGTATCGAATTTGGGATGTTTGTGATATTTTGAAAACTGCGGGGGAGTTTGGGCAAAATGTGACCCACCGCTGCTTTCAGTAATTGGCAGATTTTTGGTATAAAAATTCGGAATTTCAAACGGCGAATAGGTGCAGTAAGCCAGAATTTGGGTCCAAAATATGGCTCAGGTATCGAATTTGGGATGTTTGGGATATTTTGAAAACTGCAGGGGGGTTTGGGCAAAATGTGACCCAACGCCGCTTTCAGTAATTGGCAGATTTTTGGTATCAAAAGTTGGAATTTCAAACGGCGAATGGGGCAGAGAGCCAGAATTTGGGTCCAAAATATGGCTCAGGTATCGAATTTGGGATGTTTGGGACATTTTGAAAACTGAAAGGGGGTTTGGGCAAAATGTGACCCACTGCCGCTTTCAGTAATTGGCATATTTTTTGTATAAAAAGTCGAATTTCAAAGTGCGAATAGGTGCAGAGAGCCAGAATTTGGGTCGAAAATAAGGCTCAGGTATTGAATTTGGGATGTTTGGGATATTTTGAAAACTGAAGGGGGGTTTGGGGAAAATGTGACCCACCGCCGCTTTCAGTAATTTGCAGATTTTTGTTATAAAAAGTCGGAATTTCAAACGACGAATAGGTGCAGAGAGCCCGAATTTGGGTCCAAAATATGGCTCAAGTATCGAATTTGGGATGTTTGGGATATTTTGAAAACTGCAGAGGGGTTTGGGCAGAATGTGACCTACCGCCGGTTTCAGTAATTGGCAGATTTTTGGTATAAAAAGTCGGAATTTCAAACTGCGAATAGGTGCAGAGAGCCAGAATTTGGGTCCAAAATATGGCTCATGTATCGATTTTGGGATGTTTAGGATATTTTGAAAACTGCAGGGGGGTTTGGGCAAAATGTGACCCACCGCCGCTTTTAGTAATTGGCAGATTTTTGGTATAAAAAGTCGGAATTTCAAACTGCGAATAGGTGCAGACAGCCAGAATTTGGATCGAAAATATGGCTCAGGTATCGCATTTGGAATGTTTGGGATATTTTGAAAACTGCAGGGGGGTTTGAGCAAAATGTGACCCACCACCGCTTTCAGTAATTGGCATATTTTTGGTATAAAAAGTCGGAATTTCAAACGGCAAATAGGTGCAGAGAGCCAGAATTTGGGTCGAAAATATGGCTCAGGTATCGAATTTGGGATGTTTGGGATATTTTAAAAAATGCAGGTGGGTTTGGGCAAAATGTGACCCACCGCCGCTTTCAGTAATTGGCATATTTTTGGTATAAAAACTCGGAATTTCAAACTGCGAGTAGGTGCAGAGAGCCAGAATTTGGATCCAAAATATGGCTCAGGTATCGAATTTGGGATGTTTGGGATATTTTGAAAACTGCAGGGGGGTTTGGGCAAAATGTGACCCACTGCTGCTTTCAGTAATTGGCAGATTTTTTGTATAAATATTCAGAATTTTAAACTGCGAATAGGTGCAGGGAGCCAGAATTTGGGTCGAAAATATGGCTCAGGTGTCGAATTTGGGATGTTTGGGATATTTTGAAAACAGCACGGGGGTTTGGGCAAAATGTGACCCACCGCCGCTTTCAGTAATTGGCATATTTTTGGTATAAAAAGTCGGAATTTAAAACTGCGAATAGGTGCAGAGAGCCAGAATTTGGATCGAAAATATGGCTCAGGTATCGAATTTAGGATGTTTGGGATATTTTGAAAACTGTAGGGGGGTTTGGGGAAAATGTGACCCACCGCCGCTTTCAGTAATTGGCAGATTTTTGTTATAAAAAGTCGGAATTTCAAACGACGAATAGGTGCAGAGAGCCAGAATTTGGGTCCAAAATATGGCTCAAGTATCGATTTTGGGATGTTTGGGATATTTTGAAAACTGCAGAGGGGTTTGGGCAAAATGTGACCTACCGCCGGTTTCAGTAATTGGCAGATTTTTGGTATAAAATTCGGAATTTCAAACTGCGAATAGGTGCAGAGAGCCAGAATTTGGGTCCAAAATATGGCTCATGTATCGATTTTGGGATGTTTAGGATATTTTTAAAACTGCAGGGGGGTTTGGGCAAAATGTGACCCACCGCCGCTTTTAGTAATTGGCAGATTTTTGGTATAAAAAGTCGGAATTTCAAACTGCGAATAGGTGCAGAGAGCCAGAATTTGGATCGAAAATATGGCTCAGGTATCGAATTTGGGATGTTTGGGATATTTTGAAAACTGCAGGGGGGTTTGAACAAAATGTGACCCACCACCGCTTTCAGTAATTGGCATATTTTTTGTATAAAAAGTCGGAATTTCAAACTGCGAATAGGTGCAGAGAGCTAGAATTTGGGACCAAAATTTGGCTCAGGTATCGATTTTGGGATGTTTGGGATATTTTGAAAACTGCAGGGGGGTTTGGGCAAAATGTGACCCACCGCCGCTTTCAGTAATTGGCATATTTTTTGTATAAAAAGTAGGAATTTCAAACTGCGAAAAGGTGCAGAGAGCCGGAATTTGGGTCGAAAATATGGCTCAGGTATCGAATTTGGGATGTTTGGGATATTTTAAAAAATGCAGGTGGATTTGGGCAAAATGTGACCCACCGCCGTTTTCAGTATTTGGCAGATTTTTGGTATATAAAGTCGAAATTTCATATTGCGAATAGGTGCAGAGAGGCAGAATTTGGGTCGAAAATATGGCTCAGGTATCGAATTTGGGATGTTTGGGATATTGTGAAACAGCATGGGGGTTTGGGCAAAATGTGACCCAGCGCCGCTTTCAATAATTGGCAGATTTTAGGTATAAAAATTTGGAATTTCACACGGCGAATAGGTGCAGAGAGCCAGAATTTGGGTCCAAAATATGGCTCAGGTATCGAATTTGGGATATTTGGGATATTTTGAAAACTGCAGTGGAGTTTGGGCAAAATGTGACCCACCGCCGCTTTCAGTAATTGGCATATTTTTTGTATAAAAAGTCGGAATTTCAAATTGTGAATAGGTGCAGAGAGTCAGAATTTGGGTCGAAAATATGGCTCAGGTATCGAATTTAGGATGTTTGGGATATTTTGAAAACTGCAGGGGGGTTTGGGCAAAATCTGACCAACTGCGCTTTCAGTAATTGGCAGATTTTTGGTATAAAATATCGGAATTTCCAACGGCGAATAGGTGCAGAGAGCCAGAATTTGGGTCCAAAATATGGCTCAGGTATCGAATTTAGGATGTTTGGGATATTTTGAAAACTGCAGGGGGGTTTGGGCAAAATGTGACCCACCGCCGCTTTCAGTAATTGGCATATTTTTTGTATAAAAAGTCGGAATTTCAAACTGCGAATAGGTGCAGAGAGCCAGAATTTGGGTCGAAAATATGGCTCAGGTATCGAATTTGGGATGTTTGGGATATTTTAAAAATGCAGGTGGGTTTGGGCAAAATGTGACCCACCGCCGCTTTCAGTAATTGGCATATTTTTGGTATAAAAACTCGGAATTTCAAACTGCGAGTAGGTGCAGAGAGCCAGAATTTGGATCCAAAATATGGCTCAGGTATCGAATTTGGGATGTTTGGGATATTTTTAAAACTGCAGGGGGGTTTGGGCAAAATTTGACCCACTGCTGCTTTCAGTAATTGGCAGATTTTTTGTATAAAAATTCGGAATTTCAAGCTGCGAATAGGTGCAGTGAGCCAGAATTTGGGTCGAAAATATGGCTCAGGTGTCGAATTTGGGATGTTTGGGATATTTTGAAAACAGCACGGGGGTTTAGGCAAAATGTGACCCAACACCGCTTTCAGTAATTGGCAGATTTTTGGTAAAAAAAGTCGGAATTTCAAACTGCGAATAGGTGCAAAGAGAAAGAATTTGGGTCCAAAATATGGCTCAGGTATCGAATTTGGGATGTTTGGGATATTTTAAAAACTGCAGGGGGGTTTGGGCAAAATGTGACCCACCGCCGCTTTCAGTAATTGGCATATTTTTGGTATAAAAAGTCGGAATTTCAAACAGCGAATAGGTTCAGAGAGCCAGAATTTGGGTCGAAAATATGGCTCAGGTATCGAATTTGGGATGTTTGGGATATTGTGAAAACTGCAGGGGGGGTTTGGTCAAAATGGGACCCACTACCGCTTTCAGTAATTGGCAGGTTTTTGGTATAAAAAGTCGGAATTTCAAACGGGGAATAGGTGCAGAGAGCCTGAATTTGGGTCCAAAATATGGCTCAGGTATCGAATTTTGGATGTTGGGATATTTTGAAAACTGCAGGGGGGTTTGGGCAAAATGTGACCCACCGCCGTTTTCAGTATTTGGCAGATTTTTGGTATATAAAGTCGAAATTTCATATGGCGAATAGGTGCAGAGAGGCAGAATTTGGGTCGAAAATATGACTCAGGTATCGAATTTGGGATGTTTGGGATATTGTGAAACAGCATGGGGGTTTGGGCAAAATGTGACCCAGCGCCGCTTTCAATAATTGGCAGATTTTAGGTATAAAAATTCGGAATTTCACACGGCGAATAGGTGCAGAGAGCCAGAATTTGGGTCCAAAATATGGCTCAGGTATCGAATTTGGGATATTTGGGATATTTTGAAAACTGCAGTGGGGTT
This sequence comes from Procambarus clarkii, assembly GCF_040958095.1. Taxonomy (NCBI): domain Eukaryota; kingdom Metazoa; phylum Arthropoda; class Malacostraca; order Decapoda; family Cambaridae; genus Procambarus; species Procambarus clarkii. The sequence continues at coordinate 21,744 of NW_027189326.1, forward strand.
TGGGCAAAATGTGACCCACCGCCGCTTTCAGTAATTGGCATATTTTTTGTATAAAAAGTCGGAATTTCAAATTGTGAATAGGTGCAGAGAGTCAGAATTTGGGTCGAAAATATGGCTCAGGTATCGAATTTAGGATGTTTGGGATATTTTGAAAACTGCAGGGGGGTTTGGGCAAAATGTGACCCATCGCCGCTTTCAGTAATTGGCATATTTTTTGTATAAAAAGTCGGAATTTCAAACTGCGATTAGGTGCAGAGAGCCAGAATTTGGGTCGAAAATATGGCTCAGGTATCGAATTTGGGATGTTTGGGATATTTTAAAAATTGCAGGTGGGTTTGGGCAAAATGTGACCCACCGCTGCTTTTAGTAATTGGCATATTTTTGGTATAAAAATTCGGAATTTCAAACTGAGAGTAGGTGCAGAGAGCCAGAATTTGGGTCCAAAGTATGGCTCAGGTATCGAATTTGGGATGTTTGGGATATTTTGAAAACTGCAGGGGGGTTTGGGCAAAATGTGACCCACCGCCGCTTTTAGTAATTGGCAGATTTTTGGTATAAAAAGTCGGAATTTCAAACTGCGAATAGGTGCAGAGAGCCAGAATTTGGATCGAAAATATGGCTCAGGTATCGAATTTGGGATGTTTGGGATATTTTGAAAACTGCAGGGGGGTTTGAACAAAATGTGACCCACCACCGCTTTCAGTAATTGGCATATTTTTTGTATAAAAAGTCGGAATTTCAAACTGCGAATAGGTGCAGAGAGCTAGAATTTGGGACCAAAATTTGGCTCAGGTATCGATTTTGGGATGTTTGGGATATTTTGAAAACTGCAGGGGGGTTTGGGCAAAATGTGACCCACCGCCGCTTTCAGTAATTGGCATATTTTTTGTATAAAAAGTAGGAATTTCAAACTGCGAAAAGGTGCAGAGAGCCGGAATTTGGGTCGAAAATATGGCTCAGGTATCGAATTTGGGATGTTTGGGATATTTTAAAAAATGCAGGTGGATTTGGGCAAAATGTGACCCACCGCCGTTTTCAGTATTTGGCAGATTTTTGGTATATAAAGTCGAAATTTCATATTGCGAATAGGTGCAGAGAGGCAGAATTTGGGTCGAAAATATGGCTCAGGTATCGAATTTGGGATGTTTGGGATATTGTGAAACAGCATGGGGGTTTGGGCAAAATGTGACCCAGCGCCGCTTTCAATAATTGGCAGATTTTAGGTATAAAAATTCGGAATTTCACACGGCGAATAGGTGCAGAGAGCCAGAATTTGTGTCCAAAATATGGCTCAGGTATCGAATTTGGGATATTTGGGATATTTTGAAAACTGCAGTGGAGTTTGGGCAAAATGTGACCCACCGCCGCTTTCAGTAATTGGCATATTTTTTGTATAAAAAGTCGGAATTTCAAATTGTGAATAGGTGCAGAGAGTCAGAATTTGGGTCGAAAATATGGCTCAGGTATCGAATTTAGGATGTTTGGGATATTTTGAAAACTGCAGGGGGGTTTGGGCAAAATCTGACCAACTGCGCTTTCAGTAATTGGCAGATTTTTGGTATAAAATATCGGAATTTCCAACGGCGAATAGGTGCAGAGAGCCAGAATTTGGGTCCAAAATATGGCTCAGGTATCGAATTTAGGATGTTTGGGATATTTTGAAAACTGCAGGGGGGTTTGGGCAAAATGTGACCCACCGCCGCTTTCAGTAATTGGCATATTTTTTGTATAAAAAGTCGGAATTTCAAACTGCGAATAGGTGCAGAGAGCCAGAATTTGGGTCGAAAATATGGCTCAGGTATCGAATTTGGGATGTTTGGGATATTTTAAAAATGCAGGTGGGTTTGGGCAAAATGTGACCCACCGCCGCTTTCAGTAATTGGCATATTTTTGGTATAAAAACTCGGAATTTCAAACTGCGAGTAGGTGCAGAGAGCCAGAATTTGGATCCAAAATATGGCTCAGGTATCGAATTTGGGATGTTTGGGATATTTTGAAAACTGCAGGGGGGTTTGGGCAAAATTTGACCCACTGCTGCTTTCAGTAATTGGCAGATTTTTTGTATAAAAATTCGGAATTTCAAGCTGCGAATAGGTGCAGTGAGCCAGAATTTGGGTCGAAAATATGGCTCAGGTGTCGAATTTGGGATGTTTGGGATATTTTGAAAACAGCACGGGGGTTTAGGCAAAATGTGACCCAACACCGCTTTCAGTAATTGGCAGATTTTTGGTAAAAAAAGTCGGAATTTCAAACTGCGAATAGGTGCAAAGAGAAAGAATTTGGGTCCAAAATATGGCTCAGGTATCGAATTTGGGATGTTTGGGATATTTTAAAAACTGCAGGGGGGTTTGGGCAAAATGTGACCCACCGCCGCTTTCAGTAATTGGCATATTTTTGGTATAAAAAGTCGGAATTTCAAACTGCGAATAGGTTCAGAGAGCCAGAATTTGGGTCGAAAATATGGCTCAGGTATCGAATTTGGGATGTTTGGGATATTGTGAAAACTGCAGGGGGGGTTTGGTCAAAATGGGACCCACTACCGCTTTCAGTAATTGGCAGGTTTTTGGTATAAAAAGTCGGAATTTCAAACGGGGAATAGGTGCAGAGAGCCTGAATTTGGGTCCAAAATATGGCTCAGGTATCGAATTTTGGATGTTGGGATATTTTGAAAACTGCAGGGGGGTTTGGGCAAAATGTGACCCACCGCCGTTTTCAGTATTTGGCAGATTTTTGGTATATAAAGTCGAAATTTCATATTGCGAATAGGTGCAGAGAGGCAGAATTTGGGTCGAAAATATGACTCAGGTATCGAATTTGGGATGTTTGGGATATTGTGAAACAGCATGGGGGTTTGGGCAAAATGTGACCCAGCGCCGCTTTCAATAATTGGCAGATTTTAGGTATAAAAATTCGGAATTTCACACGGCGAATAGGTGCAGAGAGCCAGAATTTGGGTCCAAAATATGGCTCAGGTATCGAATTTGGGATATTTGGGATATTTTGAAAACTGCAGTGGGGTTTGGGCAAAATGTGACCCACCGCCGCTTTCAGTAATTGGCATATTTTTTGTATAAAAAGTCGGAATTTCAAATTGTGAATAGGTGCAGAGAGTCAGAATTTGGGTCGAAAATATGGCTCAGGTATCGAATTTAGGATGTTTGGGATATTTTGAAAACTGCAGGGGGGTTTGGGCAAAATCTGACCAACTGCCGCTTTCAGTAATTGGCAGATTTTTGGTATAAAATATCGGAATTTCCAACGGCGAATAGGTGCAGAGAGCCAGAATTTGGGTCCAAAATATGGCTCAGGTATCGAATTTAGGATGTTTGGGATATTTTGAAAACTGCAGGGGGGTTTGGGCAAAATGTGACCCATCGCCGCTTTCAGTAATTGGCATATTTTTTGTATAAAAAGTCGGAATTTCAAACTGCGATTAGGTGCAGAGAGCCAGAATTTGGGTCGAAAATATGGCTCAGGTATCGAATTTGGGATGTTTGGGATATTTTAAAAAATGCAGGTGGGTTTGGGCAAAATGTGACCCACCGCTGCTTTTAGTAATTGGCATATTTTTGGTATAAAAATTCGGAATTTCAAACTGAGAGTAGGTGCAGAGAGCCAGAATTTGGGTCCAAAGTATGGCTCAGGTATCGAATTTGGGATGTTTGGGATATTTTGAAAACTGCAGGGGGGTTTGGGCAAAATGTGACCCACCGCCGCTTTCAGTAATTGGCATATTTTTTGTATAAAAAGTCGGAATTTCAAACTGCGAATAGGTGCAGAGAGCCAGAATTTGGGTCGAAAATATGGCTCAGGTATCGAATTTGGGATGTTTGGGATATTTTAAAAAATGCAGGTGGGTTTGGGCAAAATGTGACCCACTGCCGCTTTTAGTAATTGGCATATTTTTGGTATAAAAACTCGGAATTTCAAACTGAGAGTAGGTGCAGAGAGCCAGAATTTGGGTCGAAAATATGGCTCAGGTATCGAATTTGGGATGTTTGGGATATTTTGAAAACAGCACGGGGGTTTAGGCAAAATGTGACCCACCACCGCTTTCAGTAATTGGCAGGTTTTTGGTATAAAAAGTCGGAGTTTCAAACTGCGAATAGGTGGAGAGAGCCAGAATTTGGATCGAAAATACGGCTCTGGTATCGAATTTGGGATGTTTGGGATATTTTGAAAACTGCAAGGGGGGTTTGAACAAAATGTGACCCACCGCCGCTTTCAGTAATTGGCATATTTTTGGTATAAAAATTCGGAATTTCAAACGGCGAATAGGTGCAGAGAGCCAGAATTTGGGTCCAAAATATGGCTCAGGTATCGAATTTGGGATGTTTGGGATATTTTGAAAACTGCAGGGGGGTTTGGGGAAAATGTGACCCACCGCCGCTTTCAGTAATTGGCAGATTTTTTGTAAAAAAAGTTGGAATTTCAAACTGCGAATAGGTGCAGAGAGCCAGAATTTGGGTCGAAAATATGGCTCAGGTATCAAATTTGGGATGTTTGGGATATTTTGAAAACTGCAGGGGGGTTTGGGCAAAAAGTGACCCACCGCCGCTTTCAGTAATTGGCATATTTTTGGTATAAAAAGTCGGAATTTCAAACAGCAAATTGGTGCAGTGAGCCATAATTTGGATCCAACATATGGCTCAGGTATCGAATTTGGGATTTTTGGGATATTTTGAAAACTGCAGTGGGGTTTGGGCAAAATGTGACCCACCGCCCCTTTCAGTAATTGGCAGATTTTTGGTTTAAAAATTCGGAATTTCAAACGGCGAATAGGTGCAGAGAGCCAGAATTTGGGTCCAAAATATGGCTCAGGTATCGAATTTGGGATGTTTGGAATATTATGAAAACTGCCGGGGGGTTTGGGCAAAATGTGACCCACCGCCGCTTTCAGTAATTGACAGATTTTGGTATAAAAAGTCGGAAATTAATACAGCGAATAGGTGCAGAGAGCCAGAATTTGGGTCCAAAATATGGCTCAGGTATCGAAATTGGGATGTTTGGGATATTTTGAAAACTGCAGGGGGGTTTGGGCAAAATGTGACCCACCGTCGCTTTCAGTAATTGGCAGATTTTTTGTATAAAAAGTCGGAATTTCAAACTGCGAATAGGTGCAGAGAGCTAGAATTTTGGACCAAAATTTGGCTCAGGTATCGATTTTGGGATGTTTGGGATATTTTGAAAACTGCAGGGGGGTTTGGGCAAAGTGTGACCCACCGCCGCTTTCAGTAATTGGCATATTTTTTGTATAAAAAGTAGGAATTTCAAACTGCGAAAAGGTGCAGAGAGCCAGAATTTGGGTCGAAAATATGGCTCAGGTATCGAATTTGGGATGTTTGGGATATTTTAACAAATGCAGGTGGATTTGGGCAAAATGTGACCCACCGCCGCTTTCAGTAATTGGCATATTTTTGGTATAAAAACTCGGAATTTCAAACTGCGAGTAGGTGCAGAGAGCCAGAATTTGGGTCCAAAATATGGCTCAGGTATCGAATTTGGGATGTTTGGGATATTTTGAAAACTGCAGGGGGGTTTGGGCAAAATGTGACCTACCGCCCCTTTCAGTAATTGGCAGATTTTTGGTATAAAAACTCGGAATTTCAAACGGCGAATAGGTGCAGAGAGCCAGAATTTGGGTCCAAAATATGGCTCAGGTATCGAATTTGGGATGTTTGGAATATTTTGAAAACTGCAGGGGGGTTTGGGGAAAATGTGACCCACCGCCGCTTTCAGTAATTGGCAGATTTTTTGTAAAAAAAGTTGGAATTTCAAACTGCGAATAGGTGCAGAGAGCCAGAATTTGGGTCGAAAATATGGCTCAGGTATCAAATTTGGGATGTTTGGGATATTTTGAAAACTGCAGGGGGGTTTGGGCAAAAAGTGACCCACCGCCGCTTTCAGTAATTGGCATATTTTTGGTATAAAAAGTCGGAATTTCAAACAGCAAATAGGTGCAGTGAGCCATAATTTGGGTCCAAAATATGGCTCAGGTATCGAATTTGCGATGTTTGGGATATTTTGAAAACTGCAGTGGGGTTTGGGCAAAATGTGACCCACCGCCCCTTTCAGTAATTGGCAGATTTTTGGTATAAAAATTCGGAATTTCAAACGGCGAATAGGTGCAGAGAGCCAGAATTTGGGTCCAAAATATGGCTCAGGTATCGAATTTGGGATGTTTGGAATATTATGAAAACTGCCGGGGGGTTTGGGCAAAATGTGACCCACCGCCGCTTTCAGTAATTGACAGATTTTGGTATAAAAAGTCGGAAATTCATACGGCGAATAGGTGCAGAGAGCCAGAATTTGGGTCCAAAATATGGCTCAGGTATCGAAATTGGGATGTTTGGGATATTTTGAAAACTGCAGGGGGGGTTTGGGCAAAATGTGACCCACCGTCGCTTTCAGTAATTGGCAGATTTTTTGTATAAAAAGTCGTAATTTCAAACTGCGAATAGGTGCAGAGAGCTAGAATTTGGGACCAAAATTTGGCTCAGGTATCGATTTTGGGATGTTTGGGATATTTTGAAAACTGCAGGGGGGTTTGGGCAAAATGTGACCCACCGCCGCTTTCAGTAATTGGCATATTTTTTGTATAAAAAGTCGGAATTTCAAACTGCGAAAAGGTGCAGAGAGCCAGAATTTGGGTCGAAAATATGGCTCAGGTATCGAATTTGGGAAGTTTGGGATATTTTAAAAAATGCAGGTGGATTTGGGCAAAATGTGACCCACCGCCGCTTTCAGTAATTGGCATATTTTTGGTATAAAAACTCGGAATTTCAAACTGCGAGTAGGTGCAGAGAGCCAGAATTTGGGTCCAAAATATGGCTCAGGTATCGTATTTGGGATGTTTGGGATATTTTGAAAACTGCAGGGGGGTTTGGGGAAAATGTGACCTACCGCCCCTTTCAGTAATTGGCAGATTTTTGGTATAAAAATTCGGAATTTCAAATTGCGAATAGGTGCAGAGAGCTAGAATTTGGGACCAAAATTTGGCTCAGGTATTGATTTTGGGATGTTTGGGATATTTTGAAAACCGCAGGGGGGTTTGGGCAAAATGTGACCCACCGCCGCTTTCAGTAATTGGCATATTTTTTGTATAAAAAGTCGGAATTTCAAACTGCGAATAGGTGCAGAGAGCAAGAATTTGGGTCCAAAATATGGTTCACGTATCGAATTTGGGATGTTTGGGATATTTTGAAAACTGCAGGGGGGTTTGGGCAAAATGTGACCCACCGCCGCTTTCAGTAATTGGCATATTTTTGGTATAAAAATTCGGAATTTCAAACTGCGAATAGGTGCAGAGAGCCTGAATTTGGGTCCAAAATATGGCTCAGGTATCGAATTTGGGATGTTTGGGATATTTTGAAAACAGCACGGGGGTTTAGGCAAAATGTGACCCAACACCGCTTTCAGTAATTGGCAGATTTTTGGTAAAAAAAGTCGGAATTTCAAACTGCGAATAGGTGCAAAGAGAAAGAATTTGGGTACAAAATATGGCTCAGGTATCGAATTTGGGATGTTTGGGATATTTTAAAAACTGCAGGGGGGTTTGGGCAAAATCTGACCAACTGCCGCTTTCAGTAATTGGCAGATTTTTGGTATAAAATATCGGAATTTCCAACGGCGAATAGGTGCAGAGAGCCAGAATTTGGGTCCAAAATATGGCTCAGGTATCGAATTTAGGATGTTTGGGATATTTTGAAAACTGCAGGGGGGTTTGGGCAAAATGTGACCCACCGTCGCTTTCAGTAATTGGCCGATTTTTTCTATAAAAAGTCGGAATTTCAAACTGCGAATAGGTGCAGAGAGCTAGAATTTGGGACCAAAATATGGCTCAGGTATCGATTTTGGGATGTTTGGGATATTTTGAAAACTGCAGGGGGGTTTGGGCAAAATGTGACCCACCACCGCTTTCAGTAATTGGCATATTTTTTGTATAAAAAGTCGGAATTTCAAACTGCGAATAGGTGCAGAGAGCCAGAATTTGGGTCGAAAATATGGCTCAGGTATCGAATTTGGGATGTTTGGGATATTTTAAAAAATGCAGGTGGGTTTGGGCAAAATGTGACCCAACGCCGCTTTTAGTAATTGGCATATTTTTGGTATAAAAATTCGGAATTTCAAACTGAGAGTAGGTGCAGAGAGCCAGAATTTGGGTCCAAAGTATGGCTCAGGTATCGAATTTCGGATGTTTGGGATATTTTGAAAACTGCAGGGGGGTTTGGGCAAAATGTGACCCACCGCCGCTTTCAGTAATTGGCATATTTTTTGTATAAAAAGTCGGAATTTCAAACTGCGAATAGGTGCAGAGAGCCAGAATTTGGGTCGAAAATATGGCTCAGGTATCGAATTTAGGATGTTTGGGATATTTTGAAAACTGCAGGGGGGTTTGGGCAAAATCTGACCAACTGCGCTTTCAGTAATTGGCAGATTTTTGGTATAAAATATCGGAATTTCCAACGGCGAATAGGTGCAGAGAGCCAGAATTTGGGTCCAAAATATGGCTCAGGTATCGAATTTAGGATGTTTGGGATATTTTGAAAACTGCAGGGGGGTTTGGGCAAAATGTGACCCACCGCCGCTTTCAGTAATTGGCATATTTTTTGTATAAAAAGTCGGAATTTCAAACTGCGAATAGGTGCAGAGAGCCAGAATTTGGGTCGAAAATATGGCTCAGGTATCGAATTTGGGATGTTTGGGATATTTTAAAAATGCAGGTGGGTTTGGGCAAAATGTGACCCACCGCCGCTTTCAGTAACTGGCATATTTTTGGTATAAAAACTCGGAATTTCAAACTGCGAGTAGGTGCAGAGAGCCAGAATTTGGATCCAAAATATGGCTCAGGTATCGAATTTGGGATGTTTGGGATATTTTGAAAACTGCAGGGGGGTTTGGGCAAAATTTGACCCACTGCTGCTTTCAGTAATTGGCAGATTTTTTGTATAAAAATTCGGAATTTCAAACTGCGAATAGGTGCAGGGAGCCAGAATTTGGGTCGAAAATATGGCTCAGGTGTCGAATTTGGGATGTTTGGGATATTTTGAAAACAGCACGGGGGTTTAGGCAAAATGTGACCCAACACCGCTTTCAGTAATTGGCAGATTTTTGGTAAAAAAAGTCGGAATTTCAAACTGCGAATAGGTGCAGAGAGCCAGAATTTGGGTCCAAAATATGGCTCAGGTATCGAAATTGGGATGTTTGGGATATTTTGAAAACTGCAGGGGGGTTTGGGCAAAATGTGACCCACCGTCGCTTTCAGTAATTGGCAGATTTTTTGTATAAAAAGTAGAAATTTCAAACTGCGAAAAGGTGCAGAGAGCCAGAATTTGGGTCGAAAATATGGCTCAGGTATCGAATTTGGGATGTTTGGGATATTTTAAAAAATGCAGGTGGATTTGGGCAAAATGTGACCCACCGCCGCTTTCAGTAATTGGCATATTTTTGGTATAAAAACTCGGAATTTCAAACTGCGAGTAGGTGCAGAGAGCCAGAATTTGGGTCCAAAATATGGCTCAGGTATCGAATTTGGGATGTTTGGGATATTTTGAAAACTGCAGGGGGGTTTGGGCAAAATGTGACCTACCGCCCCTTTCAGTAATTGGCAGATTTTTGGTATAAAAATTCGGAATTTCAAACGGCGAATAGGTGCAGAGAGCCAGAATTTGGGTTCAAAATATGGCTCAGGTATCGAATTTGGGATGTTTGGGATATTTTGAAAACTGCAGGGGGGTTTGGGGAAAATGTGACCCACCGCCGCTTTCAGTAATTGGCAGATTTTTTGTAAAAAAAGTTGGAATTTCAAACTGCGAATAGGTGCAGAGAGCCAGAATTTGGGTCGAAAATATGGCTCAGGTATCAAATTTGGGATGTTTGGGATATTTTGAAAACTGCAGGGGGGTTTGGGCAAAAAGTGACCCACCGCCGCTTTCAGTAATTGGCATATTTTTGGTATAAAAAGTCGGAATTTCAAACAGCAAATAGGTGCAGTGAGCCATAATTTGGGTCCAAAATATGGCTCAGGTATCGAATTTGCGATGTTTGGGATATTTTGAAAACTGCAGTGGGGTTTGGGCAAAATGTGACCCACCGCCCCTTTCAGTAATTGGCAGATTTTTGGTATAAAAATTCGGAATTTCAAACGGCGAATAGGTGCAGAGAGCCAGAATTTGGGTCCAAAATATGGCTCAGGTATCGAATTTGGGATGTTTGGAATATTATGAAAACTGCCGGGGGGTTTGGGCAAAATGTGACCCACCGCCGCTTTCAGTAATTGACAGATTTTGGTATAAAAAGTCGGAAATTCATACGGCGAATAGGTGCAGAGAGCCAGAATTTGGGTCCAAAATATGGCTCAGGTATCGAAATTGGGATGTTTGGGATATTTTGAAAACTGCAGGGGGGTTTGGGCAAAATGTGACCCACCGCCGCTTTCAGTAATTGGCATATTTTTTGTATAAAAAGTCGGAATTTCAAACTGCGAAAAGGTGCAGAGAGCCAGAATTTGGGTCGAAAATATGGCTCAGGTATCGAATTTGAGATGTTTGGGATATTTTAAAAAATGCAGGTGGATTTGGGCAAAATGTGACCCACCGCCGCTTTCAGTAATTGGCATATTTTTGGTATAAAAACTCGGAATTTCAAACTGCGAGTAGGTGCAGAGAGCCAGAATTTGGGTCCAAAATATGGCTCAGGTATCGAATTTGGGATGTTTGGGATATTTTGAAAACTGCAGGGGGGTTTGGGGAAAATGTGACCTACCGCCCCTTTCAGTAATTGGCAGATTTTTGGTATAAAAATTCGGAATTTCAAACGGCGAATAGGTGCAGAGAGCCCGAATTTGGGTCCAAAATATGGCTCAGGTATCGAATTTGGGATGTTTGGAATATTATGAAAACTGCAGGGGGGTTTGGGCAAAATGTGACCCACTGTCGCTTTCAGTAATTGGAAGATTTTTTGTATAAAAAGTCGGAATTTCAAATTGCGAATAGGTGCAGAGAGCTAGAATTTGGGACCAAAATTTGGCTCAGGTATTGATTTTGGGATGTTTGGGATATTTTGAAAACCGCAGGGGGGTTTGGGCAAAATGTGACCCACCGCCGCTTTCAGTAATTGGCATATTTTTTGTATAAAAAGTCGGAATTTCAAACTGCGAATAGGTGCAGAGAGCCAGAATTTGGGTCGAAAATATGGCTCAGGTATCGAATTTGGGATGTTTGGGATATTTTAAAAATGCAGGTGGGTTTGGGCAAAATGTGATCCACCGCCGCTCTCAGTAATTGGCATATTTTTGGTATAAAAATTAGGTATTTCAAACGGCAAATAGGTGCAGAGAGCAAGAATTTGGGTCCAAAATATGGTTCACGTATCGAATTTGGGATGTTTGGGATATTTTGAAAACTGCAGGGGGGTTTGGGCAAAATGTGACCCACCGCCGCTTTCAGTAATTGGCATATTTTTGGTATAAAAATTCGGAATTTCAAACTGCGAATAGGTGCAGAGAGCCAGAATTTGGGTCCAAAATATGGCTCAGGTATCGAATTTGGGATGTTAGGGATATTTTGAAAACAGCACGGGGGTTTAGGCAAAATGTGACCCAACACCGCTTTCAGTAATTGGCAGATTTTTGGTAAAAAAAAGTCGGAATTTCAAACTGCGAATTGGTGCAAAGAGAAAGAATTTGGGTCCAAAATATGGCTCAGGTATCGAATTTGGGATGTTTGGGATATTTTAAAAAGTGCAGGGGGGTTTGGGCAAAATCTGACCAACTGCCGCTTTCAGTAATTGGCAGATTTTTGGTATAAAATATCGGAATTTCCAACGGCGAATAGGTGCAGAGAGCCAGAATTTGGGTCCAAAATATGGCTCAGGTATCGAATTTAGGATGTTTGGGATATTTTGAAAACTGCAGGGGGTTTGGGCAAAATGTGACCCACCGTCGCTTTCAGTAATTGGCCGATTTTTTCTATAAAAAGTCGGAATTTCAAACTGCGAATAGGTGCAGAGAGCTAGAATTTGGGACCAAAATATGGCTCAGGTATCGATTTTGGGATGTTTGGGATATTTTGAAAACTGCAGGGGGGTTTGGGCAAAATGTGACCCACCGCCGCTTTCAGTAATTGGCATATTTTTTGTATAAAAAGTCGGAATTTCAAACTGCGAATAGGTGCAGAGAGCCAGAATTTGGGTCGAAAATATGGCTCAGGTATCGAATTTGGGATGTTTGGGATATTTTAAAAAATGCAGGTGGGTTTGGGCAAAATGTGACCCACCGCCGCTTTTAGTAATTGGCATATTTTTGGTATAAAAATTCGGAATTTCAAACTGAGAGTAGGTGCAGAGAGCCAGAATTTGGGTCCAAAGTATGGCTCAGGTATCGAATTTCGGATGTTTGGGATATTTTGAAAACTGCAGGGGGGTTTGGGCAAAATGAGACCCACCGCCGTTTTCAGTATTTGGCAGATTTTTGGTATATAAAGTCGGAATTTCAAATTGCGAATAGGTGCAGAGAGCCAGAATTTGGGTCGAAAATATGGCTCAGGTATCGAATTTGGGATGTTTGGGATATTGTGAAACAGCATGGGGGTTTGGGCAAAATGTGACCCAGCGCTGCTTTCAATAATTGGCAGATTTTTGGTATAAAAATTCGGAATTTCACACGGCGAATAGGTGCAGAGAGCCAGAATTTGGGTCCAAAATATGGCTCAGGTATCGAATTTGGGATATTTGGGATATTTTGAAAACTGCAGTGGGGTTTGGGCAAAATGTGACCCACCGCCGCTTTCAGTAATTGGCATATTTTTGGTATAAAAAGTCAGAATTTCAAATTGTGAATAGGTGCAGAGAGTCAGAATTTGGGTCGAAAATATGGCTCAGGTATCGAATTTGGGATGTTTGGGATATTTTGGAAACTGCAGGGGGGTTTGGTCAAAATGGGACCCACTACCGCTTTCAGTAATTGGCAGGTTTTTGGTATAAAAAGTCGGAATTTCAAACGGGGAATAGGTGCAGAGAGCCTGAATTTGGGTCCAAAATATGGCTCAGGTATCGAATTTAGGATGTGTAAGATATTTTGAAAACTGCAGGGGGGTTTGGGCAAAATCTGACCAACTGCCGCTTTCAGTAATTGGCAGATTTTTTGTTTAAAAAGTCGGAATTTCAAACTGCGAATAGGTGCAGAGAGCCAGAATTTGGGTCGAAAATATGGCTCAGGTATGGAATTTGGGATGTTTGGGATATTTTAAAAAATGCAGGTGGGTTTGGGCAAAATGTGACCCACCGCCGCTTTTAGTAATTGGCATATTTTTGGTATAAAAACTCGGAATTTCAAACTGAGAGTAGGTGCAGAGAGCCAGAATTTGGGTCGAAAATATGGCTCAGGTATCGAATTTGGGATGTTTGGGATATTTTGAAAACAGCACGGGGGTTTAGGCAAAATGTGACCCACCACCGCTTTCAGTAATTGGCAGATTTTTGGTAAAAAAAGTCGGAATTTCAAACTGCGAATAGGTGCAGAGGCCAGATTTTGGGTCCAAAATATGGCTCAGGTATCGAATTTGGGATGTTTGGGATATTTTAAAAACTGCAGGGGGGTTTGGTCAAAATGGGACCCACTACCGCTTTCAGTAATTGGCAGGTTTTTGGTATAAAAAGTCGGAAATTCAAACGGCGAATAGGTGCAGAGAGCCAGAATTTGGGTCCAAAATATGGCTAAGGTATCGAATTTGGGATATTTGGGATATTTTGAAAACTGCAGTGGGGTTTGGGCATAATGTGACCCACCGCCGCTTTCAGTAATTGGCATATTTTTGGTATAAAAAGTCGGAATTTCAAATTGTGAATAGGTGCAGAGAGTCAGAATTTAGGTCGAAAATATGGCTCAGGTATCGAATTTAGGATGTGTAAGATATTTTGAAAACTGCAGGGGGGTTTGGGCAAAATCTGACCAACTGCCGCTTTCAGTAATTGGCAGATTTTTGGTATAAAATATCGGAATTTCCAACGGCGAATAGGTGCAGAGAGCCAGAATTTGGGTCCAAAATATGGCTCAGGTATCGAATTTTGGATGTTTGGGATATTTTGAAAACTGCAGGGGGGTTTGGGCAAAATGTGACCCACCGTCGCTTTCAGTCATTGGCAGATTTTTTGTATAAAAAGTCGGAATTTCAAACTGCGAATAGGTGCAGAGAGCTAGAATTTGGGACCAAAATATGGCTCAGGTATCGATTTTGGGATGTTTGGGATATTTTGAAAACTGCAGGGGGGTTTGGGCAAAATGTGACCCACCGCCGCTTTCAGTAATTGGCATATTTTTTGTATAAAAAGTCGGAATTTCAAACTGAGAGTAGGTGCAGAGAGCCAGAATTTGGGTCCAAAGTATGGCTCAGGTATCGAATTTGGGATGTTTGGGATATTTTGAAAACTGCAGGGGGGTTTGGGCAAAATGTGACCCACTGCTGCTTTCAGTAATTGGCAGATTTTTGGTATAAAAAATCGGAATTTCAAACTGCGAATAGGTGCAGGGAGCCAGAATTTGGGTCGAAAATATGGCTCAGGTATCAAATTTGGGATGTTTGGGATATTTTGAAAACAGCACGGGGGTTTGGGCAAAATGACACCCACCGCCGCTTTCAGTAATTGGCATATTTTTGGTATAAAAAGTCGGAATTTCAAACTGTGAATAGGTGCAGAGAGCCAGAATTTGGGTCGAAAATATGGCTCGGGTATCAAATTTAGGATGTTTGGGATATTTTGAAAACTGTAGGGAGGTTTGGGCAAAATGTGACCCACCGCCGCTTTCAGTAATTGGCATATTTTTGGTTTAAAAATTCGGAATTTCACACGGCAAATAGGTGCAGAGAGCTAGAATTTGGGTCCAAAATATTGTTCAGGTATCAAATTTGGGATGTTTGGGATATTTTGAAAACAGCAGGGGGGTTTGGGCAAAATGTGACCCTCCGCCGCTTTCAGTAATTGGCATATTTTTGGTATAAAAAGTCGGAATTTCAAACTGCGAATAGGTGCAGAGAGCCAGAATTTGGGTCGAAAATATGGCTCAGGTATCGAATTTGGGATGTTTGGGATATTTTGAAAACTGAAAGGGGGTTTGGGCGAAATGTGACCCACCGCAGCTTTCAGTAATTGGCAGATTTTTTTTATAAATAGTCGGAATTTCAAACTGTGAATAGGTGCAGAGAGCCAGAATTTGGGTCTAAAATATGGCTCAGGTATCGAATTTGGGATGTTTGGGATATTTTGAAAACTGCAGGGGGGTTTGGGGTAAATGTGACCCACCGCCGCTTTCAGTAATTGGCATATTTTTGGTATAAAAAGTTGGAATTTCAAACGGCAAATAGGTGCAGTGAGCCATAATTTGGGTCCAAAATATGGTTCAGGTATCGAATTTGGGATGTTTGGGATATTTTGAAAACTGCAGGGGGGTTTGGGCAAAATGGGACCCACTACCGCTTTCAGTAATTGGCAGGTTTTTGGTATAAAAAGTCGGAATTTCATACAGGGAATAGGTGCAGAGAGCCTGAATTTGGGTCTAAAATATGGCTCAGGTATCGAATTTGGGATGTTTGGGATATTTTGAAAACAGCACGGGGGTTTAGGCAAAATGTGACCCACCACCGCTTTCAGTAATTGGCAGATTTTTGGTAAAAAAAGTCGGAATTTCAAACTGCGAATAGGTGCAGAGAGAAAGAATTTGGGTCCAAAATATGGCTCAGGTATCGAATTTGGGATGTTTGGGATATTTGTAAAACTGCAGGGGGATTTGGGCAAAATGTGACCCACCGCCGCTTTCAGTAATTGGCATATTTTTGGTATAAAAAGTCGGAATTTCAAACTGCGAATAGGTGCAGAGAGCCTGAATTTGGGTCCAAAATATGGCTCAGGTATCGAATTTTGGATGTTTGGGATATTTTGAAAACTGCAGGGGGGTTTGGCCAAAATGTGACCCACCGTCGTTTTCAGTATTTGGCAGATTTTTTGTATATAAAGTCGGAATTTCAAATTGCGAATAGGTGCAGAGAGCCAGAATTTGGGTCGAAAATATGGCTCAGGTATCGAATTTGGGATGTTTGGGATATTGTGAAACAGCATGGGGGTTTGGGCAAAATGTGACCTAGCGCCGCTTGCAATAATTGGCAGATTTTTGGTATAAAAAGTCGGAATTTCACACGGCGAATAGGTGAAGAGAGCCAGAATTTGGGTCCAAAATATGGCTCAGGTATCGAATTTGGGATATTTGGGATATTTTGAAAACTGCAGTGGGGTTTGGGCAAAATGTGACCCACCGCCGCTTTCAGTAATTGGCATATTTTTGGTATAAAAAGTCGGAATTTCAAATTGTGAATAGGTGCAGAGAGTCAGAATTTGGGTCGAAAATATAGCTCAGGTATCGAATTTAGGATGTGTAAGATATTTTGAAAACTGCAGGGGGGTTTGGGCAAAATCTGACCAACTGCCGCTTTCAGTAATTGGCAGATTTTTGGTATAAAATATCGGAATTTCCAACGGCGAATAGGTGCAGAGAGTCAGAATTTGGGTCCAAAATATGGCTCAGGTATCGAATTTAGGATGTTTGGGATATTTTGAAAACTGCAGGGGGGTTTGGGCAAAATGTGACCCACCGTCGCTTTCAGTAATTGGCAGATTTTTTGAATAAAAAGTCGGAATTTCAAACTGCGAATAGGTGCAGAGAGCTAGAATTTGGGACCAAAATATGACTCAGGTATCGATTTTGGGATGTTTGGGATATTTTGAAAACTGCAGGGGGGTTTGGGCAAAATGTGACCCACCGCCGCTTTCAGTAATTGGCATATTTTTTGTATAAAAAGTCGGAATTTCAAACTGCGAATAGGTGCAGAGAGCCAGAATTTGGGTCGAAAATATGGCTCAGGTATCGAATTTGGGATGTTTGGGATATTTTAAAAAATGCAGGTGGGTTTGGGCAAAATGTGACCCACCACAGCTTTCAGTAATTGGCAGATTTTTGGTAAAAAAAGTCGGAATTTCAAACTGCGAATAGGTGCAGAGAGCCAGAATTTGGTTCCAAAATATGGCTCAGGTATCGAATTTGGGATGTTTGGGATTTTTTAAAAACTGCAGGGGGGTTTGGTCAAAATGGGACCCACTACCTCTTTCAGTAATTGGCAGGTTTTTGGTATAAAAAGTCGGAATTTCAAATTGCGAATAGGTGCAGAGAGCCAGAATTTGGGTCGAAAATATGGCTCAGGTATCGAATTTGGGATGTTTGGGATATTTTAAAAAATGCAGGTGGGTTTGGGCAAAATGTGACCCACCGCCGCTTTTAGTAATTGGCATATTTTTGGTATAAAAACTCGGAATTTCAAACTGAGAGTAGGTGCAGAGAGCCAGAATTTGGGTCGAAAATATGGCTCAGGTATCGAATTTGGGATGTTTGGGATATTTTGAAAACAGCACGGGGGTTTAGGCAAAATGTGACCCACCACCGCTTTCAGTAATTGGCAGATTTTTGGTTAAAAAAGTCGGAATTTCAAACTGCGAATAGGTGCAGAGAGCCAGAATTTGGGTCCAAAATATGGCTCAGGTATCGAATTTGGGATGTTTGGGATATTTTAAAAACTGCAGTGGGGTTTGGGCATAATGTGACCCACCGCCGCTTTCAGTAATTGGCATATTTTTAGTATAAAAAGTCGGAATTTCAAATTGTGAATAGGTGCAGAGAGTCAGAAATTGGGTCGAAAATATGGCTCAGGTATCGAATTTAGGATGTGTAAGATATTTTGAAAACTGCAGGGGGGTTTGGGCAAAATCTGACCAACTGCCGCTTTCAGTAATTGGCAGATTTTTGGTATAAAATATCGGAATTTCCAACGGCGAATAGGTGTAGAGAGCTAGAATTTGGGTCCAAAATATGGCTCAGGTATCGAATTTAGGATGTTTGGGATATTTTGAAAACTGCAGGGGGGTTTGGGCAAAATGTGACCCACCGTCGCTTTCAGTAATTGGCAGATTTTTTGTATAAAAAGTCGGAATTTCAAACTGCGAATAGGTGCAGAGAGCTAGAATTTGGGACCAAAATATAGCTCAGGTATCGATTTTGGGATGTTTGGGATATTTTGAAAACTGCAGGGGGGTTTGGGCAAAATGTGACCCACCGCCGCTTTCAGTAATTGGCATATTTTTTGTATAAAAAGTCGGAATTTCAAACTGCGAATAGGTGCAGAGAGCCAGAATTTGGGTGGAAAAAATGGCTCAGGTATCGAATTTGGGATGTTTGGGATATTTTAAAAAATGCAGGTGGGTTTGGGCAAAATGTGACCCACCGCCGCTTTTAGTAATTGGCAGATTTTTTGTATAAAAAATCGGAATTTCAAACTGCGAATAGGTGCAGGGAGCCAGAATTTGGATCGAAAATATGGTTCAGGTATCGAATTTAGGATGTTTGGGATATTTTGAAAACTTTAGGAAGGTTTGGGCAAAATGTGACCCACCGCCGCTTTCAGTAATTGGCATATTTTTGGTTTAAAAATTCGGAATTTCAAACGGCAAATAGGTGCAGAGAGCCAGAATTTGGGTCCAAAATATTGTTCAGGTATTGAATTTGGGATGTTTGGGATATTTTGAAAACAGCAGGGGGGTTTGGGCAAAATGTGACCCTCCGCCGCTTTCAGTAATTGGCATATTTTTGGTATAAAAATTTGGAATTTCAAACTGCGAATAGGTGCAGAGAGCCAGAATTTGGGACGAAAATATGGCTCAGGAATCGAATTTGGGATGTTTGCGATATTTTGAAAACTGAAAGGGGGTTTGGGCGAAATGTGACCCACCGCCGCTTTCAGTAATTGGCAGATTTTTTTTATAAATAGTCGGAATTTCAAACTGTGAATAGGTGCAGAGAGCCAGAATTTGGGTCTAAAATATGGCTCAGGTATCGAATTTGGGATGTTTGGGATATTTTGAAAACTGCAGGGGGTTTTGGGGTAAATGTGACCCACCGCCGCTTTCAGTAATTGGCATATTTTTGGTATAAAAAGTCGGAATTTCAAACGGCAAATAGGTGCAGTGAGCCATAATTTGGGTCCAAAATATGGCTCAGGTATCGAATTTGGGATGTTTGGGATATTTTGAAAACTGCAGGGGGGTTTGGGCAAAATGTGACCCACCGCCCCTTTCAGTATTTGGCAGATTTTTGGTATAAAAATTCGGAATTTCAAACGGCGAATAGGTGCAGAGAGCCAGAATTTGGGTCCAAAATATGGCTCAGGTATCGAATTTGGGATGTTTGGAATATTATGAAAACTGCAGGGGGGATTGGGCAAAATGTGACCCACCGACGCTTTCAGTAATTGACAGATTTTGGTATAAAAAGTCGGAATTTCAAACTGCGAATAGGTGCAGAGAGCCAGAATTTTTGTCCAAAATATGGCTCAGGTATCGAAATTGGGATGTTTGGGATATTTTGAAAACTGCAGGGGGGTTTGGGCAAAATGTGACACACCGTCGCTCTCAGCAATTGGCAGATTTTTTGTATAAAAGTCGGAATTTCAAACTGCGAATAGGTGCAGAGAGCTAGAATTTGGGACCAAAATATGGCTCAGGTATCGATTTTTGGATGTTTGGGATATTTTGAAAACTGCAGGGGGGTTTGGGCAAAATGTGACCCACCGCCGCTTTCAGTAATTGGCATATTTTTTGTATAAAATGCCGGAATTTCAAACTGCGAATAGATGCAGAGAACCAGAATTTGGGTCGAATATATGGCTCAGGTATCGAATTTGGGATGTTTGGGATATTTTAAAAAATGCAGGTGGGTTTGGGCAAAATGTGACCCACCGCCGCTTTCAGTAATTGGCATATTTTTTGTATAAAATGCCGGAATTTCAAACTGCGAATAGATGCAGAGAACCATAATTTGGGTCCAAAATATGGCTCAGGTATCGAATTTGGGATGTTTGGGATATTTTGAAAACTGCAGGGGGGTTTGGGCAAAATGTGACCCACCGCCCCTTTCAGTATTTGGCAGATTTTTGGTATAAAAATTCGGAATTTCAAACGGGGAATAGGTGCAATGAGCCAGAATTTGGGTCCAAAATATAGCTCAGGTATCGAATTTGGGATGTTTGGAATATTATGAAAACTGCAGGGGGGATTGGGCAAAATGTGACCCACCGACGCTTTCAGTAATTGACAGATTTTGGTATAAAAAGTCGGAATTTCAAACTGCGAGTAGGTGCAGAGAGCCAGAATTTGGGTCCAAGATATGGCTCAGGTATCGAATTTGTGATATTTGGGATATTTTGAAAACTGCAGTGGGGTTTGGGCAAAATGTGACCCACCGCCGCTTTCAGTAATTGGCATATTTTTGGTATAAAAATTCTGAATTTCAAATTGTGAATAGGTGCAGAGAGTCAGAATTTGGGTCGAAAATATGGCTCAGGTATCGAATTTAGGATGTGTGAGATATTTTGAAAACTGCAGGGGGGTTTGGGCAAAATCTGACCAACTGCCGCTTTCAGTAATTGGCAGATTTTTTGTTTAAAAAGTCGGAATTTCAAACTGCGAATAGGTGCAGAGAGCCAGAATTTGGGTCGAAAATATGGCTCAGGTATGGAATTTGGGATGTTTGGGATATTTTAAAAAATGCAGGTGGGTTTGGGCAAAATGTGACCCACCGCCGCTTTTAGTAATTGGCATATTTTTGGTATAAAAACTCGGAATTTCAAACTGAGAGTAGGTGCAGAGAGCCAGAATTTGGGTCGAAAATATGGCTCAGGTATCGAATTTGGGATGTTTGGGATATTTTGAAAACAGCACGGGGGTTTAGGCAAAATGTGACCCACCACCGCTTTCAGTAATTGGCAGATTTTTGGTAAAAAAAGTCGGAATTTCAAACTGCGAATAGGTGCAGAGGCCAGATTTTGGGTCCAAAATATGGCTCAGGTATCGAATTTGGGATGTTTGGGATATTTTAAAAACTGCAGGGGGGTTTGGTCAAAATGGGACCCACTACCGCTTTCAGTAATTGGCAGGTTTTTGGTATAAAAAGTCGGAAATTCAAACGGCGAATAGGTGCAGAGAGCCAGAATTTGGGTCCAAAATATGGCTAAGGTATCGAATTTGGGATATTTGGGATATTTTGAAAACTGCAGTGGGGTTTGGGCATAATGTGACCCACCGCCGCTTTCAGTAATTGGCATATTTTTGGTATAAAAAGTCGGAATTTCAAATTGTGAATAGGTGCAGAGAGTCAGAATTTAGGTCGAAAATATGGCTCAGGTATCGATTTTGGGATGTTTGGGATATTTTGAAAACTGCAGGGGGGTTTGGGCAAAATGTGACCCACCGCCGCTTTCAGTAATTGGCATATTTTTTGTATAAAAAGTCGGAATTTCAAACTGAGAGTAGGTGCAGAGAGCCAGAATTTGGGTCCAAAGTATGGCTCAGGTATCGAATTTGGGATGTTTGGGATATTTTGAAAACTGCAGGGGGGGTTTGGGCAAAATGTGACCCACTGCTGCTTTCAGTAATTGGCAGATTTTTGGTATAAAAAATCGGAATTTCAAACTGCGAATAGGTGCAGGGAGCCAGAATTTGGGTCGAAAATATGGCTCAGGTATCAAATTTGGGATGTTTGGGATATTTTGAAAACAGCACGGGGGTTTGGGCAAAATGACACCCACCGCCGCTTTCAGTAATTGGCATATTTTTGGTATAAAAAGTCGGAATTTCAAACTGTGAATAGGTGCAGAGAGCCAGAATTTGGGTCGAAAATATGGCTCGGGTATCAAATTTAGGATGTTTGGGATATTTTGAAAACTGTAGGGAGGTTTGGGCAAAATGTGACCCACCGCCGCTTTCAGTAATTGGCATATTTTTGGTTTAAAAATTCGGAATTTCACACGGCAAATAGGTGCAGAGAGCTAGAATTTGGGTCCAAAATATTGTTCAGGTATCGAATTTGGGATGTTTGGGATATTTTGAAAACAGCAGGGGGGTTTGGGCAAAATGTGACCCTCCGCCGCTTTCAGTAATTGGCATATTTTTGGTATAAAAAGTCGGAATTTCAAACTGCGAATAGGTGCAGAGAGCCAGAATTTGGGTCGAAAATATGGCTCAGGTATCGAATTTGGGATGTTTGGGATATTTTGAAAACTGAAAGGGGGTTTGGGCGAAATGTGACCCACCGCAGCTTTCAGTAATTGGCAGATTTTTTTTATAAATAGTCGGAATTTCAAACTGTGAATAGGTGCAGAGAGCCAGAATTTGGGTCTAAAATATGGCTCAGGTATCGAATTTGGGATGTTTGGGATATTTTGAAAACTGCAGGGGGGTTTGGGGTAAATGTGACCCACCGCCGCTTTCAGTAATTGGCATATTTTTGGTATAAAAAGATGGAATTTCAAACGGCAAATAGGTGCAGTGAGCCATAATTTGGGTCCAAAATATGGTTCAGGTATCGAATTTGGGATGTTTGGGATATTTTGAAAACTGCAGGGGGGTTTGGGCAAAATGGGACCCACTACCGCTTTCAGTAATTGGCAGGTTTTTGGTATAAAAAGTCGGAATTTCAAACAGGGAATAGGTGCAGAGAGCCTGAATTTGGGTCTAAAATATGGCTCAGGTATCGAATTTGGGATGTTTGGGATATTTTGAAAACTGCAGGGGGGTTTAGGCAAAATGTGACCCACCACCGCTTTCAGTAATTGGCAGATTTTTGGTAAAAAAAGTCGGAATTTCAAACTGCGAATAGGTGCAGAGAGAAAGAATTTGGGTCCAAAATATGGCTCAGGTATCGAATTTGGGATGTTTGGGATATTTGTAAAACTGCAGGGGGGTTTGGGCAAAATGTGACCCACCGCCGCTTTCAGTAATTGGCATATTTTTGGTATAAAAAGTCGGAATTTCAAACTGCGAATAGGTGCAGAGAGCCTGAATTTGGGTCCAAAATATGGCTCAGGTATCGAATTTTGGATGTTTGGGATATTTTGAAAACTGCAGGGGGGTTTGGCCAAAATGTGACCCACCGTCGTTTTCAGTATTTGGCAGATTTTTTGTATATAAAGTCGGAATTTCAAATTGCGAATAGGTGCAGAGAGCCAGAATTTGGGTCGAAAATATGGCTCAGGTATCGAATTTGGGATGTTTGGGATATTGTGAAACAGCATGGGGGTTTGGGCAAAATGTGACCTAGCGCCGCTTGCAATAATTGGCAGATTTTTGGTATAAAAAGTCGGAATTTCACACGGCGAATAGGTGAAGAGAGCCAGAATTTGGGTCCAAAATATGGCTCAGGTATCGAATTTGGGATATTTGGGATATTTTGAAAACTGCAGTGGGGTTTGGGCAAAATGTGACCCACCGCCGCTTTCAGTAATTGGCATATTTTTGGTATAAAAAGTCGGAATTTCAAATTGTGAATAGGTGCAGAGAGTCAGAATTTGGGTCGAAAATATGGCTCAGGTATCGAATTTAGGATGTGTAAGATATTTTGAAAACTGCAGGGGGGTTTGGGCAAAATGTGACCCACCGCCGCTTTCAGTAATTGGCATATTTTTTGTATAAAAAGTCGTAATTTCAAACTGCGAATAGGTGCAGAGAGCCAGAATTTGGGTCGAAAATATGGCTCAGGTATCGAATTTGGGATGTTTGGGATATTTTAAAAAATGCAGGTGGGTTTGGGCAAAATGTGACCCACCACAGCTTTCAGTAATTGGCAGATTTTTGGTAAAAAAAGTCGGAATTTCAAACTGCGAATAGGTGCAGAGAGCCAGAATTTGGTTCCAAAATATGGCTCAGGTATCGAATTTGGGATGTTTGGGATTTTTTAAAAACTGCAGGGGGGTTTGGTCAAAATGGGACCCACTACCTCTTTCAGTAATTGGCAGGTTTTTGGTATAAAAAGTCGGAATTTCAAACGGCGAATAGGTGCAGAGAGCCAGAATTTGGGTCCAAAATATGGCTCAGGTATCGAATTTGGGATATTTGGGATATTTTGAAAACTGCAGTGGGGTTTGGGCATAGTGTGACCCACCGCCGCTTTCAGTAATTGGCATATTTTTGGTATAAAAAGTCGGAATTTCAAATTGTGAATAGGTGCAGAGAGTCAGAAATTGGGTCGAAAATATGGCTCAGGTATCGAATTTAGGATGTGTAAGATATTTTGAAAACTGCAGGGGGGTTTGGGCAAAATCTGACCAACTGCCGCTTTCAGTAATTGGCAGATTTTTGGTATAAAATATCGGTATTTCCAACGGCGAATAGGTGCAGAGAGCCAGAATTTGGGTCCAAAATATGGCTCAGGTATCGAATTTAGGATGTTTCGGATATTTTGAAAACTGCAGGGGGGTTTGGGCAAAATGTGACCCACCGTCGCTTTCAGTAATTGGCAGATTTTTTGTATAAAAAGTCGGAATTTCAAACTGCGAATAGGTGCAGAGAGCTAGAATTTGGGACCATAATATGGCTCAGGTATCGATTTTGGGATGTTTGGGATATTTTGAAAACTGCAGGGGGGTTTGGGCAAAATGTGACCCACCGCCGCTTTCAGTAATTGGCATATTTTTTGTATAAAAAGTCGGAATTTCAAATTGCGAATAGGTGCAGAGAGCCAGAATTTGGGTCGAAAATATGGCTCAGGTATCGAATTTGGGATGTTTGGGATATTTTAAAAAATGCAGGTGGGTTTGGGCAAAATGTGACCCACCGCCGCTTTTAGTAATTGGCATATTTTTGGTATAAAAACTCGGAATTTCAAACTGAGAGTAGGTGCAGAGAGCCAGAATTTGGGTCGAAAATATGGCTCAGGTATCGAATTTGGGATGTTTGGTATATTTTGAAAACAGCACGGGGGTTTAGGCAAAATGTGACCCACCACCGCTTTCAGTAATTGGCAGATTTTTGGTAAAAAAAGTCGGAATTTCAAACTGCGAATAGGTGCAAAGAGCCAGAATTTGGGTCCAAAATATGGCTCAGGTATCGAATTTGGGATGTTTGGGATATTTTAAAAACTGCAGTGGGGTTTGGGCATAATGTGACCCACCGCCGCTTTCAGTAATTGGCATATTTTTAGTATAAAAAGTCGGAATTTCAAATTGTGAATAGGTGCAGAGAGTCAGAAATTGGGTCGAAAATATGGCTCAGGTATCGAATTTAGGATGTGTAAGATATTTTGAAAACTGCAGGGGGGTTTGGGCAAAATCTGACCAACTGCCGCTTTCAGTAATTGGCAGATTTTTGGTATAAAATATCGGAATTTCCAACGGCGAATAGGTGTAGAGAGCTAGAATTTGGGTCCAAAATATGGCTCAGGTATCGAATTTAGGATGTTTGGGATATTTTGAAAACTGCAGGGGGGTTTGGGCAAAATGTGACCCACCGTCGCTTTCAGTAATTGGCAGATTTTTTGTATAAAAAGTCGGAATTTCAAACTGCGAATAGGTGCAGAGAGCTAGAATTTGGGACCAAAATATAGCTCAGGTATCGATTTTGGGATGTTTGGGATATTTTGAAAACTGCAGGGGGGTTTGGGCAAAATGTGACCCACCGCCGCTTTCAGTAATTGGCATATTTTTTGTATAAAAAGTCGGAATTTCAAACTGCGAATAGGTGCAGAGAGCCAGAATTTGGGTGGAAAAAATGGCTCAGGTATCGAATTTGGGATGTTTGGGATATTTTAAAAAATGCAGGTGGGTTTGGGCAAAATGTGACCCACCGCCGCTTTTAGTAATTGGCAGATTTTTTGTATAAAAAATCGGAATTTCAAACTGCGAATAGGTGCAGGGAGCCAGAATTTGGATCGAAAATATGGTTCAGGTATCGAATTTGGGATGTTTGGGATATTTTGAAAACAGCACGGGGGTTTGGGCAAAATGTGACCCACCGCCGCTTTCAGTAATTGGCATATTTTTGGTATAAAAAGTCGGAATTTCAAACTGTGAATAGGTGCAGAGAGCCAGAATTTGGGTCGAAAATATGGCTCGGGTATCGAATTTAGGATGTTTGGGATATTTTGAAAACTTTAGGAAGGTTTGGGCAAAATGTGACCCACCGCCGCTTTCAGTAATTGGCATATTTTTGGTTTAAAAATTCGGAATTTCAAACGGCAAATAGGTGCAGAGAGCCAGAATTTGGGTCCAAAATATTGTTCAGGTATTGAATTTGGGATGTTTGGGATATTTTGAAAACAGCAGGGGGGTTTGGGCAAAATGTGACCCTCCGCCGCTTTCAGTAATTGGCATATTTTTGGTATAAAAATTTGGAATTTCAAACTGCGAATAGGTGCAGAGAGCCAGAATTTGGGACGAAAATATGGCTCAGGAATCGAATTTGGGATGTTTGGGATATTTTGAAAACTGAAAGGGGGTTTGGGCGAAATGTGACCCACCGCCGCTTTCAGTAATTGGCAGATTTTTTTTATAAATAGTCGGAATTTCAAACTGTGAATAGGTGCAGAGAGCCAGAATTTGGGTCTAAAATATGGCTCAGGTATCGAATTTGGGATGTTTGGGATATTTTGAAAACTGCAGGGGGGTTTGGGGTAAATGTGACCCACCGCCGCTTTCAGTAATTGGCATATTTTTGGTATAAAAAGTCGGAATTTCAAACGGCAAATAGGTGCAGTGAGCCATAATTTGGGTCCAAAATATGGCTCAGGTATCGAATTTGGGATGTTTGGGATATTTTGAAAGCTGCAGGGGGGTTTGGGCAAAATGTGACCCACCGCCCCTTTCAGTATTTGGCAGATTTTTGGTATAAAAATTCGGAATTTCAAACGGCGAATAGGTGCAGAGAGCCAGAATTTGGGTCCAAAATATGGCTCAGGTATCGAATTTGGGATGTTTGGAATATTATGAAAACTGCAGGGGGGATTGGGCAAAATGTGACCCACCGACGCTTTCAGTAATTGACAGATTTTGGTATAAAAAGTCGGAATTTCAAACTGCGAATAGGTGCAGAGAGCCAGAATTTTTGTCCAAAATATGGCTCAGGTATCGAAATTGGGATGTTTGGGATATTTTGAAAACTGCAGGGGGGTTTGGGCAAAATGTGACACACCGTCGCTCTCAGCAATTGGCAGATTTTTTGTATAAAAGTCGGAATTTCAAACTGCGAATAGGTGCAGAGAGCTAGAATTTGGGACCAAAATATGGCTCAGGTATCGATTTTTGGATGTTTGGGATATTTTGAAAACTGCAGGGGGGTTTGGGCAAAATGTGACCCACCGCCGCTTTCAGTAATTGGCATATTTTTTGTATAAAATGCCGGAATTTCAAACTGCGAATAGATGCAGAGAACCAGAATTTGGGTCGAATATATGGCTCAGGTATCGAATTTGGGATGTTTGGGATATTTTAAAAAATGCAGGTGGGTTTGGGCAAAATGTGACCCACCGCCGCTTTCAGTAATTGGCATATTTTTTGTATAAAATGCCGGAATTTCAAACTGCGAATAGATGCAGAGAACCATAATTTGGGTCCAAAATATGGCTCAGGTATCGAATTTGGGATGTTTGGGATATTTTGAAAACTGCAGGGGGGTTTGGGCAAAATGTGACCCACCGCCCCTTTCAGTATTTGGCAGATTTTTGGTATAAAAATTCGGAATTTTAAACGGGGAATAGGTGCAATGAGCCAGAATTTGGGTCCAAAATATAGCTCAGGTATCGAATTTGGGATGTTTGGAATATTATGAAAACTGCAGGGGGGATTGGGCAAAATGTGACCCACCGACGCTTTCAGTAATTGACAGATTTTGGTATAAAAAGTCGGAATTTCAAACTGCGAGTAGGTGCAGAGAGCCAGAATTTGGGTCCAAGATATGGCTCAGGTATCGAATTTGTGATATTTGGGATATTTTGAAAACTGCAGTGGGGTTTGGGCAAAATGTGACCCACCGCCGCTTTCAGTAATTGGCATATTTTTGGTATAAAAATTCTGAATTTCAAATTGTGAATAGGTGCAGAGAGTCAGAATTTGGGTCGAAAATATGGCTCAGGTATCGAATTTAGGATGTGTGAGATATTTTGAAAACTGCAGGGGGGTTTGGGCAAAATCTGACCAACTGCCGCTTTCAGTAATTGGCAGATTTTTGGTATAAAATATCGGAATTTCCAACGGCGAATAGGTGCAGAGAGCCAGAATTTGGGGTCGAAAATATGGCTCAGGTATCGAATTTGGGATGTTTGGGATATTTTGAAAACTGCAGGGGGGTTTGGGGTAAATGTGACCCACCGCCGCTTTCAGTAATTGGCAGATTTTTTGTATAAAAAGATGGAATTTCAAACTGGGAAGAGGTGCAGAGAGCCAGAATTTGGGTCGAAAATATGGCTCAGGTATCAAATTTGGGATGTTTGGGATATTTTGAAAACTGCAGGGGGGTTTGGGCAAAATGTGACCCACCGCCGCTCTCAGTAATTGGCAAATTTTTGGTATAAAAAGTAGGAATTTCAAACGGCAAATAGGTGCAGTGAGCCATAATTTGGGTCCAAAATATGGCTCAGGTATCGAATTTGGGATGTTTGGGATATTTTGAAAACTGCAGGGGGGTTTGGGCAAAATGTGACCCACCGCCGCTCTCAGTAATTGACAGATTTTGGTATAAAAAGTCGGAATTTCAAACTGCGAATAGGTGCAGAGAGCCAGAATTTGGGTCCAAAAGTTGGCTCAGGTATCGAATTTGGGATGTTTGGGATATATTGAAAACAGCACGGGGGTTAAGGCAAAATATGACCCACCACCGCTTTCAGTAATTGGCAGATTTTTGGCAAAAAAAGTTGGAATTTCAAACTGCGAATAGGTGCAGAGAGCCAGAATTTGGGTCCAAAATATGGCTCAGGTATCGAATTTGGGATGTTTGGGATATTTTAAAAACTGCAGGGGGGTTTGGGCAAAATGTGACCCACCGCCGCTTTCAGTAATTGGCATATTTTTGGTATAAAAAGTCGGAATTTCAAACTGCGAATAGGTGCAGAGAGCCAGATTTTGGGTCCAAAATATGGCTCAGGTATCGAAATTGGGATGTTTGGGATATTTTGAAAACTGCAGGGGGGTTTGGGCAAAATGTGACCCACCGCCGCTTTCAGTAATTGGCATATTTTTTGTATAAAAAGTCGGAATTTCAAACTGCGAATAGGTGCAGAGAGCCAGAATTTGGGTGGAAAAAATGGCTCAGGTATCGAATTTGGGATGTTTGGGATATTTTAAAAAATGCAGGTGGGTTTGGGCAAAATGTGACCCACCGCCGCTTTTAGTAATTGGCAGATTTTTTGTATAAAAAATCGGAATTTCAAACTGCGAATAGGTGCAGGGAGCCAGAATTTGGGTCGAAAATATGGTTCAGGTATCGAATTTGGGATGTTTGGGATATTTTGAAAACAGCACGGGGGTTTGGGCAAAATGTGACCCACCGCCGCTTTCAGTAATTGGCATATTTTTGGTATAAAAAGTCGGAATTTCAAACTGTGAATAGGTGCAGAGAGCCAGAATTTGGGTCGAAAATATGGCTCGGGTATCGAATTTAGGATGTTTGGGATATTTTGAAAACTTTAGGAAGGTTTGGGCAAAATGTGACCCACCGCCGCTTTCAGTAATTGGTATATTTTTGGTTTAAAAATTCGGAATTTCAAACGGCAAATAGGTGCAGAGAGCCAGAATTTGGGTCCAAAATATTGTTCAGGTATCGAATTTGGGATGTTTGGGATATTTTGAAAACAGCAGGGGGGTTTGGGCAAAATGTGACCCTCCGCCGCTTTCAGTAATTGGCATATTTTTGGTATAAAAATTTGGAATTTCAAACTGCGAATAGGTGCAGAGAGCCAGAATTTGGGACGAAAATATGGCTCAGGAATCGAATTTGGGATGTTTGGGATATTTTGAAAACTGAAAGGGGGTTTGGGCGAAATGTGACCCACCGCCGCTTTCAGTAATTGGCAGATTTTTTTTATAAATAGTCGGAATTTCAAACTGTGAATAGGTGCAGAGAGCCAGAATTTGGGTCTAAAATATGGCTCAGGTATCGAATTTGGGATGTTTGGGATATTTTGAAAACTGCAGGGGGGTTTGGGGTAAATGTGACCCACCGCCGCTTTCAGTAATTGGCATATTTTTGGTATAAAAAGTCGGAATTTCAAACGGCAAATAGGTGCAGTGAGCCATAATTTGGGTCCAAAATATGGCTCAGGTATCGAATTTGGGATGTTTTGGATATTTTGAAAACTGCAGGGGGGTTTGGGCAAAATGTGACCCACCGCCCCTTTCAGTATTTGGCAGATTTTTGGTATAAAAATTCGGAATTTCAAACGGCGAATAGGTGCAGAGAGCCAGAATTTGGGTCCAAAATATGGCTCAGGTATCGAATTTGGGATGTTTGGAATATTATGAAAACTGCAGGGGGGATTGGGCAAAATGTGACCCACCGACGCTTTCAGTAATTGACAGATTTTGGTATAAAAAGTCGGAATTTCAAACTGCGAATAGGTGCAGAGAGCCAGAATTTTTGTCCAAAATATGGCTCAGGTATCGAAATTGGGATGTTTGGGATATTTTGAAAACTGCAGGGGGGTTTGGGCAAAATGTGACACACCGTCGCTCTCAGCAATTGGCAGATTTTTTGTATAAAAGTCGGAATTTCAAACTGCGAATAGGTGCAGAGAGCTAGAATTTGGGACCAAAATATGGCTCAGGTATCGATTTTTGGATGTTTGGGATATTTTGAAAACTGCAGGGGGGTTTGGGCAAAATGTGACCCACCGCCGCTTTCAGTAATTGGCATATTTTTTGTATAAAATGCCGGAATTTCAAACTGCGAATAGATGCAGAGAACCAGAATTTGGGTCGAATATATGGCTCAGGTATCGAATTTGGGATGTTTGGGATATTTTAAAAAATGCAGGTGGGTTTGGGCAAAATGTGACCCACCGCCGCCTTCAGTAATTCGCATATTTTTTTTTGGTATAAAAACTTGGAATTTCAAACTGCGAGTAGGTGCAGAGAGCCAGAATTTGGGTCCAAAATATGGCTCAGGTATCGAATTTGTGATATTTGGGATATTTTGAAAACTGCAGTGGGGTTTGGGCAAAATGTGACCCACCGCCGCTTTCAGTAATTGGCATATTTTTGGTATAAAAATTCTGAATTTCAAATTGTGAATAGGTGCAGAGAGTCAGAATTTGGGTCGAAAATATGGCTCAGGTATCGAATTTAGGATGTGTGAGATATTTTGAAAACTACAGGGGGGTTTGGGCAAAATCTGACCAACTGCCGCTTTCAGTAATTGGCAGATTTTTGGTATAAAATATCGGAATTTCCAACGGCGAATAGGTGCAGAGAGCCAGAATTTGGGACCAAAATATGGCTCAGGTATCGATTTTGGGATGTTTGGGATATTTTGAAAACTGCAGGGGGGTTTGGGCTAAATGTGACCCACCGCCGCTTTCAGTAATTGGCATATTTTTTGTATAAAAAGTCGTAATTGCAAACTGCGAAAAGGTGCAGAGAGCCAGAATTTGGGTCGAAAATATGGCTCGGGTATCGAATTTGGGATGTTTGGGATATTTAAAAAAATGCAGGTGGGTTTGGGCAAAATGTGACCCACTGCCGCTTTCAGTAATTGGCATATTTTTGGTATAAAAAGTCGGAATTTCAAACTGCGAGTAGGTGCAGAGAGCCAGAATTTGGGTCCAAAATATGGCTCAGGTATCGAATTTGGGATGTTTGGGATATTTTGAAAACTGCAGGGATGTTTGGGCAAAATGTGACCCACTGCTGCTTTCAGTAATTGGCAGATTTTTTGTATAAAAATTCGGAATTTCAAACTGCGAATAGGTGCAGGGAGCCAGAATTTGGGTCGAAAATATGGCTCAGGTGTCGAATTTGGGATGTTTGGGATTTTTTGAAAACAGCACAGGGGTTTGGGCAAAATGTGACCCACTGCCGCTTTCAGTAATTGGCATATTTTTGGTATAAAAAGTCAGAATTTCAAACTGCGAATAGGTGCAGAGAGCCAGAATTTGGATCGAAAATATGGCTCAGGTATCGAATTTAGGATGTTTGGGATATTTTGAAAACTGTAGGGAGGTTTGGGCAAAATGTGACCCACCGCCGCTTTCAGTAATTGGCTTATTTTTGGTATAAAAATTCGGAATTTCAAACGGCAAATAGGTGCAGAGAGCAAGACTTTGGGTCCAAAATATGGTTCAGGTATCGAATTTGGATGTTTGGGATATTTTGAAAACTGCAGGGGGGTTTGGGCAAAATGTGACCCACCGCCGCTTTCAGTAATTGGCATATTTTTGGTATAAAAAGTCAGAATTTCAAACTGCGAATAGGTGCAGAGACCCAGAATTTGGGTCGAAAATATGGCTCAGGTATCGAATTTGGGATGTTTGGTATATTTTGAAAACAGCACGGGGGTTTAGGCAAAATATGACCCACTACCGCTTTCAGTAATTGGCAGACTTTTGGTAAAAAAAGTCTGAATTTCAAACTGCTAATAGGTGCAGAGAGCCAGAATTTGGGTCCAAAATATGGCTCAGGTATCGAATTTGGGATGTTTGGGATATTTTAAAAACTGCAGGGGGGTTTGGGCAAAATGTGACCCACCGCCGCTTTCAGTAATTGGCATATTTTTGGCATAAAAAGTCGGAATTTCAACCTGCTAATAGGTTCAGAGAGCCAGAATTTGGGTCGAAAATATGGCTCAGGTATCGAATTTGGGATGTTTGGGATATTTTGAAAACTGCAGGGGGGTTTGGTCAAAATGGGACCCACTACCGCTTTCAGTAATTGGCAGATTTTTGGTATAAAAAGTCGGAATTTCTAACGGGGAATAGGTGCAGAGAGCCTGAATTTGGGTCCAAAATATGGCTCAGGTATCGAATTTTGGATGTTTGGGATATTTTGAAAACTGCAGGGGGGTTTGGGCAAAATGTGACCCACCGCCGTTTTCAGTAATTGGCAGATTTTTGGTATAAAAAGTCGGAATTTCAAATTGCGAATAGGTGCAGAGAGCCAGAGTTTGGGTCGAAAATATGGCTCAGGTATCGAATTTGGGATGTTTGGGATATTGTGAAACAGCATGGGGGTTTGGGCAAAATGTGACCCAATGCCGCTTTCAGTAATTGGCAGATTTTTGGTATAAAAAGTTAGAATTTCAAACTGCGAATACGTGCAGAGAGCCAGAATTTGGGTCGAAAATATGGCTCAAGTATCGAATTTAGGACGTTTGGGATATTTTGAAAACTGCAGGGAGGTTTGGGCAAAATGTGACCCAGCGCCAATTTCTATAATTGGCAGATTTTTGGTATAAAAAGTCGGAATTTCAAATGGCGAATAGTTGCAGAGAGGCAGAATTTGGGTCCAAAATATGGCTCAGGTATCGAATTTGGGATATTTGGGATATTTTGAAAACTGGAGTGGGGTTTGGGCAAAATGTGACCCACCGCCGCTTTCAGTAATTGGCAGATTTTTGGTATAAAATATCGGAATTTCCAACGGCGAATAGGTGCAGAGAGCCAGAATTTGGGTCCAAAATATGGTTCAGGTATCGAATTTAGGATGTTTGGGATATTTTGAAAACTGCAGGGGGGTTTGGGCAAAATGTGACCCACCGACGCTTTCAGTAATTGGCATATTTTTTGTATAAAAAGTCGGAATTTCAAACTGCGAATAGGTGCAGAGAACCAGAATTTGGGTCGAAATATGGCTCAGGTATCGAATTTGGGATGTTTGGGATATTTTAAAAAATGCAGGTGGGTTTGAGCAAAATGTGACCCACCGCCGCTTTCAGTAATTGGCATATTTTTGGTATAAAAACTCGGAATTTCAAACTGCGAGTAGGTGCAGAGAGCCAGAATTTGGGTCCAAAATATGGCTCAGGTATCGAATTTGGGATGTTTGGGATATTTTGAAAACTGCAGGGGGGTTTGGGCAAAATGTGACCCACTGCTGCTTTCAGTAATTGGCATATTTTTTGTATAAAAAGTCGGAATTTCAAACTGCGAATAGGTGCAGAGAGCCAGAATTTGGGTCGAAAATGTGGCTCGGGTATCGAATTTGGGATGTTTGGGATATTTTGAAAACTGCACGGGGGTTTAGGCAAAATGTGACCCACCACCGCTTTCAGTAATTGGCAGATTTTTGGTAAAAAAAAGTCGGAATTTCAAACTGCGAATAGGTGCAGAGAGCCAGAATTTGGGTCCAAAATATGGCTCAGGTATCGAATTTGGGATGTTTGGGATATTTTGAAAACTGCAGGGGGGTTTGAGCAAAATGTGACCCTCCGCCACTTTCAGTAATTGGCATATTTTTGGTATAAAAATTCGGAATTTCAAACGGCGAATAGGTGCAGAGAGCCAGAATTTGGGTCGAAAGTATGGCTCAGGTATCGAATTTAGGATGTTTGGTATATTTTGAAAACTGCAGGGGGGTTTGGGCAAAATGTGACCCACCGCCGCTTTCAGTAATTGGCATATTTTTGGTTTAAAAATACGGAATTTCAAACGGCAAATAGGTGCAGAGAGCCAGAATTTGGGTCCAAAATATTGTTCAGGTATCGAATTTGGGATATTTGGGATATTTTGAAAACAGCAGGGGGGTTTGGGCAAAATGTGACCCACCGCCGCTTTCAGTAATTGGCATATTTTTGGTATAAAAAGTCGGAATTTCAAACTGCGAATAGGTGCAGAGAGCCAGAATTTGGGTCGAAAATATGGCTCAGGTATCGAATTTGGGATGTTTGGGATATTTTGAAAACAGCAGGGGGGTTTGGGCAAAATGTGACCCACCACCGCTCTCAGTAATTGGCAGATTTTTGGTATAAAAAGTTGGAATTTCAAACGGCGAATAGGTGCAGAGAGCCAGAATTTGGGTCCAAAATATGGCTCAGGTATCGAATTTGGGATGTTTGGGATATTTTGAAAACTGCAGGGGGGTTTGGGCTAAATGTGACCCACCGCCGCTTTCAGTAATTGGCATATTTTTTGTATAAAAAGTCGTAATTGCAAACTGCGAAAAGGTGCAGAGAGCCAGAATTTGGGTCGAAAATATGGCTCGGGTATCGAATTTGGGATGTTTGGGATATTTAAAAAAATGCAGGTGGGTTTGGGCAAAATGTGACCCACTGCCGCTTTCAGTAATTGGCATATTTTTGGTATAAAAAGTCGGAATTTCAAACTGCGAGTAGGTGCAGAGAGCCAGAATTTGGGTCCAAAATATGGCTCAGGTATCGAATTTGGGATGTTTGGGATATTTTGAAAACTGCAGGGATGTTTGGGCAAAATGTGACCCACTGCTGCTTTCAGTAATTGGCAGATTTTTTGTATAAAAATTCGGAATTTCAAACTGCGAATAGGTGCAGGGAGCCAGAATTTGGGTCGAAAATATGGCTCAGGTGTCGAATTTGGGATGTTTGGGATTTTTTGAAAACAGCACAGGGGTTTGGGCAAAATGTGACCCACTGCCGCTTTCAGTAATTGGCATATTTTTGGTATAAAAAGTCAGAATTTCAAACTGCGAATAGGTGCAGAGAGCCAGAATTTGGATCGAAAATATGGCTCAGGTATCGAATTTAGGATGTTTGGGATATTTTGAAAACTGTAGGGAGGTTTGGGCAAAATGTGACCCACCGCCGCTTTCAGTAATTGGCTTATTTTTGGTATAAAAATTCGGAATTTCAAACGGCAAATAGGTGCAGAGAGCAAGACTTTGGGTCCAAAATATGGTTCAGGTATCGAATTTGGATGTTTGGGATATTTTGAAAACTGCAGGGGGGTTTGGGCAAAATGTGACCCACCGCCGCTTTCAGTAATTGGCATATTTTTGGTATAAAAAGTCAGAATTTCAAACTGCGAATAGGTGCAGAGACCCAGAATTTGGGTCGAAAATATGGCTCAGGTATCGAATTTGGGATGTTTGGTATATTTTGAAAACAGCACGGGGGTTTAGGCAAAATATGACCCACTACCGCTTTCAGTAATTGGCAGACTTTTGGTAAAAAAAGTCTGAATTTCAAACTGCTAATAGGTGCAGAGAGCCAGAATTTGGGTCCAAAATATGGCTCAGGTATCGAATTTGGGATGTTTGGGATATTTTAAAAACTGCAGGGGGGTTTGGGCAAAATGTGACCCACCGCCGCTTTCAGTAATTGGCATATTTTTGGCATAAAAAGTCGGAATTTCAACCTGCTAATAGGTTCAGAGAGCCAGAATTTGGGTCGAAAATATGGCTCAGGTATCGAATTTGGGATGTTTGGGATATTTTGAAAACTGCAGGGGGGTTTGGTCAAAATGGGACCCACTACCGCTTTCAGTAATTGGCAGATTTTTGGTATAAAAAGTCGGAATTTCTAACGGGGAATAGGTGCAGAGAGCCTGAATTTGGGTCCAAAATATGGCTCAGGTATCGAATTTTGGATGTTTGGGATATTTTGAAAACTGCAGGGGGGTTTGGGCAAAATGTGACCCACCGCCGTTTTCAGTAATTGGCAGATTTTTGGTATAAAAAGTCGGAATTTCAAATTGCGAATAGGTGCAGAGAGCCAGAGTTTGGGTCGAAAATATGGCTCAGGTATCGAATTTGGGATGTTTGGGATATTGTGAAACAGCATGGGGGTTTGGGCAAAATGTGACCCAATGCCGCTTTCAGTAATTGGCAGATTTTTGGTATAAAAAGTTAGAATTTCAAACTGCGAATACGTGCAGAGAGCCAGAATTTGGGTCGAAAATATGGCTCAAGTATCGAATTTAGGACGTTTGGGATATTTTGAAAACTGCAGGGAGGTTTGGGCAAAATGTGACCCAGCGCCAATTTCTATAATTGGCAGATTTTTGGTATAAAAAGTCGGAATTTCAAATGGCGAATAGTTGCAGAGAGGCAGAATTTGGGTCCAAAATATGGCTCAGGTATCGAATTTGGGATATTTGGGATATTTTGAAAACTGGAGTGGGGTTTGGGCAAAATGTGACCCACCGCCGCTTTCAGTAATTGGCAGATTTTTGGTATAAAATATCGGAATTTCCAACGGCGAATAGGTGCAGAGAGCCAGAATTTGGGTCCAAAATATGGTTCAGGTATCGAATTTAGGATGTTTGGGATATTTTGAAAACTGCAGGGGGGTTTGGGCAAAATGTGACCCACCGACGCTTTCAGTAATTGGCATATTTTTTGTATAAAAAGTCGGAATTTCAAACTGCGAATAGGTGCAGAGAACCAGAATTTGGGTCGAAATATGGCTCAGGTATCGAATTTGGGATGTTTGGGATATTTTAAAAAATGCAGGTGGGTTTGAGCAAAATGTGACCCACCGCCGCTTTCAGTAATTGGCATATTTTTGGTATAAAAACTCGGAATTTCAAACTGCGAGTAGGTGCAGAGAGCCAGAATTTGGGTCCAAAATATGGCTCAGGTATCGAATTTGGGATGTTTGGGATATTTTGAAAACTGCAGGGGGGTTTGGGCAAAATGTGACCCACTGCTGCTTTCAGTAATTGGCATATTTTTTGTATAAAAAGTCGGAATTTCAAACTGCGAATAGGTGCAGAGAGCCAGAATTTGGGTCGAAAATGTGGCTCGGGTATCGAATTTGGGATGTTTGGGATATTTTGAAAACTGCACGGGGGTTTAGGCAAAATGTGACCCACCACCGCTTTCAGTAATTGGCAGATTTTTGGTAAAAAAAAGTCGGAATTTCAAACTGCGAATAGGTGCAGAGAGCCAGAATTTGGGTCCAAAATATGGCTCAGGTATCGAATTTGGGATGTTTGGGATATTTTGAAAACTGCAGGGGGGTTTGAGCAAAATGTGACCCTCCGCCACTTTCAGTAATTGGCATATTTTTGGTATAAAAATTCGGAATTTCAAACGGCGAATAGGTGCAGAGAGCCAGAATTTGGGTCGAAAGTATGGCTCAGGTATCGAATTTAGGATGTTTGGTATATTTTGAAAACTGCAGGGGGGTTTGGGCAAAATGTGACCCACCGCCGCTTTCAGTAATTGGCATATTTTTGGTTTAAAAATACGGAATTTCAAACGGCAAATAGGTGCAGAGAGCCAGAATTTGGGTCCAAAATATTGTTCAGGTATCGAATTTGGGATATTTGGGATATTTTGAAAACAGCAGGGGGGTTTGGGCAAAATGTGACCCACCGCCGCTTTCAGTAATTGGCATATTTTTGGTATAAAAAGTCGGAATTTCAAACTGCGAATAGGTGCAGAGAGCCAGAATTTGGGTCGAAAATATGGCTCAGGTATCGAATTTGGGATGTTTGGGATATTTTGAAAACAGCAGGGGGGTTTGGGCAAAATGTGACCCACCACCGCTCTCAGTAATTGGCAGATTTTTGGTATAAAAAGTTGGAATTTCAAACGGCGAATAGGTGCAGAGAGCCAGAATTTGGGTCCAAAATATGGCTCAGGTATCGAATTTGGGATGTTTGGGATATTTTGAAAACTGAAAGGGGGTTTGGGCGAAATGTGACCCACCGCCGCTTTCAGTAATTGGCAGATTTTTTTTATAAATAGTCGGAATTTCAAACTGTGAATAGGTGCAGAGAGCCAGAATTTGGGTCTAAAATATGGCTCAGGTATCGAATTTGGGATGTTTGGGATATTTTGAAAACTGCAGGGGGGTTTGGGCAAAATGTGACCCACCGCCCCTTTCAGTATTTGGCAGATTTTTGGTATAAAAATTCGGAATTTCAAACTGCGAATAGGTGCAGAGAGCCAGAATTTGGGTCCAAAATATGGCTCAGGTATCGAAATTGGGATGTTTGGGATATTTTGAAAACTGCAGGGGGGTTTGGCCAAAATGTGACACACCGTCGCTTTCAGTAATTGGCAGATTTTTTGTATAAAAAGTCGGAATTTCAAACTGCGAATAGGTGCAGAGAGCTTGAATTTGGGACCAAAATATGGCTCAGGTATCGATTTTGGGATGTTTGGGATATTTTGAAAACTGCAGGGGGGTTTGGGCAAAATGTGACCCACCGCCGCTTTCAGTAATTGGCATATTTTTTGTATAAAAAGTCGGAATTTCAAACTGCGAATAGGTGCAGAGAACCAGAATTTGGGTCGAAAATATGGCTCAGGTATCGAATTTGGGATGTTTGGGATATTTTAAAAAATGCAGGTGGGTTTGGGCAAAATGTGACCCACCGCCCCTTTCAGTAATTGGCATATTTTTGGTATAAAAACTAGGAATTTCAAACTGCGAGTAGGTGTAGAGAGCCAGAATTTGGGTCTAAAATATGGCTCAGGTATCGAATTTGGGATGTTTGGGATATTTTGAAAACTGCAGGGATGTTTGGGCAAAATGTAATCCACTGCTGCTTTCAGTAATTGGCAGATTTTTTTGTATAAAAATTCGGAATTTCAAACTGCGAATAGGTGCAGGGAGCCAGAATTTGGGTCGAAAATATGGCTCAGGTGTCGAATTTGGGATGTTTGGGATTTTTTGAAAACTGCACAGGGGTTTGGGCAAAATGTGACCCACCGCCGTTTTCAGTAATTGGCATATTTTTGGTATAAAAAGTCGGAATTTCAAACTGCGAATAGGTGCAGAGAGCTAGAATTTGGATCGAAAATATGGCTCAGGTATCGAATTTAGGACGTTTGGGATATTTTGAAAACTGTAGGGAGGTTTGGGCAAAATGTGACCCACCGCCGCTTTCAGTAATTGGCATATTTTTGGTATAAAAATTCGGAATTTCAAACGGCAAATAGGTGCAGAGAGCAAGAATTTGGGTCCAAAATATGGTTCAGGTATCGAATTTGGGATGTTTGAAATATTTTGAAAACTGCAGGGGGGTTTGGGCAAAATGTGACCTACCGCCGCTTTCAGTAATTGGCATATTTTTGGTTTAAAAAAGTCGGAATTTCAAATTGCGAATAGGTGCAGAGAGCCAGAATTTGGGTCGAAAATATGGCTCAGGTATCGAATTTGGGATGTTTGGGATATTTTGAAAACAGCACGGGGTTTAGGCTAAATATAACCCACCACCGCTTTCAGTAATTGGCAGATTTTTGGTAAAAAAAAGTCGGAATTTCAAACTGCGAATAGGTGCAGAGAGCCAGAATTTGGGTCCAAAATATGGCTCAGGTATCGAATTTGGGATGTTTGGGATATTTTGAAAACTGCAGGGGGGGTTTGAGCAAAATGTGACCCACCGCCGCTTTCAGTAATTGGCATATTTTTGGTATAAAAATTCGGAATTTCAAACGGCAAATAGGTGCAGAGAGCCAGAATTTGGGTCCAAAATATTGTTCAGGTATCGAATTTGGGATGTTTGGGATATTTTGAAAACAGCAGGGGGGTTTGGGCAAAATGTGACCCACCGCCGCTTTCAGTAATTGGCATATTTTTGGTATAAAAATTCGGAATTTCAAACGGCAAATAGGTGCAGAGAGCCAGAATTTGGGTCCAAAATATGGCTCAGGTATCGAATTTGGGATGTTTGGGATATTTTGAAAACTGAAAGGGGGTTTGGGCGAAATGTGACCCACCGCCGCTTTCAGTAATTGGCAGATTTTTTTATAAATAGTCGGAATTTCAAACTGTGAATAGGTGCAGAGAGCCAGAATTTGGGTCCAAAATATGGCTCAGGTATCGAATTTGGGATGTTTGGGATATTTTAAAAACTGCAGGGGGGTTTGGGCAAAATGTGACACACCGTTGCTTTCAATAATTCGCAGATTTTTGGCATAAAAAGTCGGAATTTCAAACTGCTAATAGGTTCAGAGAGCCAGAATTTGGGTCGAAAATATGGCTCAGGTATCGAATTTGGGATGTTTGGGATATTTTGAAAACTGCAGGGGGGTTTGGTCAAAATGGGACCCACTACCGCTTTCAGTAATTGGCAGATTTTTGGTATAAAAAGTCGGAATTTCTAACGGGGAATAGGTGCAGAGAGCCTGAATTTGGGTCCAAAATATGGCTCAGGTATCGAATTTTGGATGTTTGGGATATTTTGAAAACTGCAGGGGGGTTTGGGCAAAATGTGACCCACCGCCGTTTTCAGTAATTGGCAGATTTTTGGTATAAAAAGTCGGAATTTCAAATTGCGAATAGGTGCAGAGAGCCAGAGTTTGGGTCGAAAATATGGCTCAGGTATCGAATTTGGGATGTTTGGGATATTGTGAAACAGCATGGGGGTTTGGGCAAAATGTGACCCAATGCCGCTTTCAGTAATTGGCAGATTTTTGGTATAAAAAGTTAGAATTTCAAACTGCGAATACGTGCAGAGAGCCAGAATTTGGGTCGAAAATATGGCTCAAGTATCGAATTTAGGACGTTTGGGATATTTTGAAAACTGCAGGGAGGTTTGGGCAAAATGTGACCCAGCGCCAATTTCTATAATTGGCAGATTTTTGGTATAAAAAGTCGGAATTTCAAATAGCGAATAGTTGCAGAGAGGCAGAATTTGGGTCCAAAATATGGCTCAGGTATCGAATTTGGGATATTTGGGATATTTTGAAAACTGGAGTGGGGTTTGGGCAAAATGTGACCCACCGCCGCTTTCAGTAATTGGCAGATTTTTGGTATAAAATATCGGAATTTCCAACGGCGAATAGGTGCAGAGAGCCAGAATTTGGGTCCAAAATATGGTTCAGGTATCGAATTTAGGATGTTTGGGATATTTTGAAAACTGCAGGGGGGTTTGGGCAAAATGTGACCCACCGACGCTTTCTGTAATTGGCAGATTTTTGGTATAAAAAGTCGGAATTTCAAACTGCGAATAGGTGCAGAGAACCAGAATTTGGGTCGAAATATGGCTCAGGTATCGAATTTGGGATGTTTGGGATATTTTAAAAAATGCAGGTGGGT
The DNA here is from genome assembly GCF_040958095.1 of Procambarus clarkii. NCBI lineage: Eukaryota > Metazoa > Arthropoda > Malacostraca > Decapoda > Cambaridae > Procambarus > Procambarus clarkii. Next base: position 63,555 of record NW_027189326.1, read on the forward strand.
TTGAGCAAAATGTGACCCACCGCCGCTTTCAGTAATTGGCATATTTTTGGTATAAAAACTCGGAATTTCAAACTGCGAGTAGGTGCAGAGAGCCAGAATTTGGGTCCAAAATATGGCTCAGGTATCGAATTTGGGATGTTTGGGATATTTTGAAAACTGCAGGGGGGTTTGGGCAAAATGTGACCCACTGCTGCTTTCAGTAATTGGCATATTTTTTGTATAAAAAGTCGGAATTTCAAACTGCGAATAGGTGCAGAGAGCCAGAATTTGGGTCGAAAATGTGGCTCGGGTATCGAATTTGGGATGTTTGGGATATTTTGAAAACTGCACGGGGGTTTAGGCAAAATGTGACCCACCACCGCTTTCAGTAATTGGCAGATTTTTGGTAAAAAAAAGTCGGAATTTCAAACTGCGAATAGGTGCAGGGAGCCAGAATTTGGGTCCAAAATATGGCTCAGGTATCGAATTTGGGATGTTTGGGATATTTTGAAAACTGCAGGGGGGTTTGAGCAAAATGTGACCCTCCGCCACTTTCAGTAATTGGCATATTTTTGGTATAAAAATTCGGAATTTCAAACGGCGAATAGGTGCAGAGAGCCAGAATTTGGGTCGAAAGTATGGCTCAGGTATCGAATTTAGGATGTTTGGTATATTTTGAAAACTGCAGGGGGGTTTGGGCAAAATGTGACCCACCGCCGCTTTCAGTAATTGGCATATTTTTGGTTTAAAAATACGGAATTTCAAACGGCAAATAGGTGCAGAGAGCCAGAATTTGGGTCCAAAATATTGTTCAGGTATCGAATTTGGGATATTTGGGATATTTTGAAAACAGCAGGGGGGTTTGGGCAAAATGTGACCCACCGCCGCTTTCAGTAATTGGCATATTTTTGGTATAAAAAGTCGGAATTTCAAACTGCGAATAGGTGCAGAGAGCCAGAATTTGGGTCGAAAATATGGCTCAGGTATCGAATTTGGGATGTTTGGGATATTTTGAAAACAGCAGGGGGGTTTGGGCAAAATGTGACCCACCACCGCTCTCAGTAATTGGCAGATTTTTGGTATAAAAAGTTGGAATTTCAAACGGCGAATAGGTGCAGAGAGCCAGAATTTGGGTCCAAAATATGGCTCAGGTATCGAATTTGGGATGTTTGGGATATTTTGAAAACTGAAAGGGGGTTTGGGCGAAATGTGACCCACCGCCGCTTTCAGTAATTGGCAGATTTTTTTTATAAATAGTCGGAATTTCAAACTGTGAATAGGTGCAGAGAGCCAGAATTTGGGTCTAAAATATGGCTCAGGTATCGAATTTGGGATGTTTGGGATATTTTGAAAACTGCAGGGGGGTTTGGGCAAAATGTGACCCACCGCCCCTTTCAGTATTTGGCAGATTTTTGGTATAAAAATTCGGAATTTCAAACTGCGAATTGGTGCAGAGAGCCAGAATTTGGGTCCAAAATATGGCTCAGGTATCGAAATTGGGATGTTTGGGATATTTTGAAAACTGCAGGGGGGTTTGGCCAAAATGTGACACACCGTCGCTTTCAGTAATTGGCAGATTTTTTGTATAAAAAGTCGGAATTTCAAACTGCGAATAGGTGCAGAGAGCTTGAATTTGGGACCAAAATATGGCTCAGGTATCGATTTTGGGATGTTTGGGATATTTTGAAAACTGCAGGGGGGTTTGGGCAAAATGTGACCCACCGCCGCTTTCAGTAATTGGCATATTTTTTGTATAAAAAGTCGGAATTTCAAACTGCGAATAGGTGCAGAGAACCAGAATTTGGGTCGAAAATATGGCTCAGGTATCGAATTTGGGATGTTTGGGATATTTTAAAAAATGCAGGTGGGTTTGGGCAAAATGTGACCCACCGCCCCTTTCAGTAATTGGCATATTTTTGGTATAAAAACTAGGAATTTCAAACTGCGAGTAGGTGTAGAGAGCCAGAATTTGGGTCTAAAATATGGCTCAGGTATCGAATTTGGGATGTTTGGGATATTTTGAAAACTGCAGGGATGTTTGGGCAAAATGTAATCCACTGCTGCTTTCAGTAATTGGCAGATTTTTTTGTATAAAAATTCGGAATTTCAAACTGCGAATAGGTGCAGGGAGCCAGAATTTGGGTCGAAAATATGGCTCAGGTGTCGAATTTGGGATGTTTGGGATTTTTTGAAAACTGCACAGGGGTTTGGGCAAAATGTGACCCACCGCCGTTTTCAGTAATTGGCATATTTTTGGTATAAAAAGTCGGAATTTCAAACTGCGAATAGGTGCAGAGAGCTAGAATTTGGATCGAAAATATGGCTCAGGTATCGAATTTAGGACGTTTGGGATATTTTGAAAACTGTAGGGAGGTTTGGGCAAAATGTGACCCACCGCCGCTTTCAGTAATTGGCATATTTTTGGTATAAAAATTCGGAATTTCAAACGGCAAATAGGTGCAGAGAGCAAGAATTTGGGTCCAAAATATGGTTCAGGTATCGAATTTGGGATGTTTGAAATATTTTGAAAACTGCAGGGGGGTTTGGGCAAAATGTGACCTACCGCCGCTTTCAGTAATTGGCATATTTTTGGTTTAAAAAAGTCGGAATTTCAAATTGCGAATAGGTGCAGAGAGCCAGAATTTGGGTCGAAAATATGGCTCAGGTATCGAATTTGGGATGTTTGGGATATTTTGAAAACAGCACGGGGTTTAGGCTAAATATATCCCACCACCGCTTTCAGTAATTGGCAGATTTTTGGTAAAAAAAAGTCGGAATTTCAAACTGCGAATAGGTGCAGAGAGCCAGAATTTGGGTCCAAAATATGGCTCAGGTATCGAATTTGGGATGTTTGGGATATTTTGAAAACTGCAGGGGGGTTTGGTCAAAATGGGACCCACTACCGCTTTCAGTAATTGGCAGATTTTTGGTATAAAAAGTCGGAATTTCTAACGGGGAATAGGTGCAGAGAGCCTGAATTTGGGTCCAAAATATGTCTCAGGTATCGAATTTTGGATGTTTGGGATATTTTGAAAACTGCAGGGGGGTTTGGGCAAAATGTGACCCACCGCCGTTTTCAGTAATTGGCAGATTTTTGGTATAAAAAGTCGGAATTTCAAATTGCGAATAGGTGCAGAGAGCCAGACTTTGGGTCGAAAATATGGCTCGGGTATCGAATTTGGGATGTTTGGGATATTGTGAAACAGCATGGGGGTTTGGGCAAAATGTGACCCACCGCCGCTTTCAGTAATTGGCATATTTTTGGTATAAAAACTCGGAATTTCAAACTGCGAGTAGGTGCAGAGAGCCAGAATTTGGGTCCAAAATATGGCTCAGGTATCGAATTTGGGATGTTTGGGATATTTTGAAAACTGCAGGGGGGTTTGGGCAAAATGTGACCCACTGCTGCTTTCAGTAATTGGTAGATTTTTTGTATAAAAATTCGGAATTTCAAACTGCGAATAGGTGCAGGGAGCCAGAATTTGGGTCGAAAATATGGCTCAGGTATCGAATTTGGGATGTTTGGGATATTTTGAAAACAGCACGGGGGTTTGGGCAAAATGTGACCCACCGCCGCTTTCAGTAATTGACATATTTTTGGTATAAAAATTCGGAATATCAAACGGCAAATAGGTGCAGAGAGCAAGAATTTGGGTCAAAAATATGGTTCAGGTATCGAATTTGGGATGTTTGGGATATTTTGAAAACTGCAGGGGGGTTTGGGCAAAATGTGACCCACCGCCGCTTTCAGTAATTGGCATTATTTTGGTATAAAAAGTCGGAATTTCAAACTGCGAATAGGTGCAGAGAGCCAGAATTTGGGTCGAAAATATGGCTCAGGTATCGAATTTGGGATGTTTGGGATATTTTGAAAACAGCACGGGGGTTTAGGCAAAATGTAACCCACCACCGCTTTCAGTAATTGGCAGATTTTTGGTAAAAAAAGTCGGAATTTCAAACTGCGAATAGGTGCAGAGAGCCAGTATTTGGGTCGAAAATATGGCTCAGGTATCGAATTTGGGATGTTTGGGATATTTTGAAAACTGCAGGGGGGTTTGAGCAAAATGTGACCCACTGCCGCTTTCAGTAATTGGCATATTTTTGGTATAAAAATTCGGAATTTCAAACGGCGAATAGGTGCAGAGAGCCAGAACTTGGGTCGAAAATATGGCTCAGGTATCGAATTTAGGATGTTTGGGATATTTTGAAAACTGCAGGGGGGTTTGGGCAAAATGTGACCCACCATCGCTTTCAGTAATTGGCATATTTTTGGTATAAAAATTCGGAATTTCAAACGGCAAATAGGTGCAGAGAGCCAGAGTTTGGGTCCAAAATATTGTTCAGGTATCGAATTTGGGATGTTTGGGATATTTTGAAAACAGCAGGGGGGTTTGGGGAAAATGTGACCCACCGCCGCTTACAGTAATTGGCAGATTTTTGGCAAAAAAAGTTGGAATTTCAAACTGCGAATAGGTGCAGAGAGCCAGAATTTGGGTCCAAAATATGGCTCAGGTATCGAATTTGGGATGTTTGGGATATTTTAAAAACTGCAGGGGGGTTTGGGCAAAATGTGACCCACCGCCGCTTTCAGTAATTGGCATATTTTTGGTATAAAAAGTCGGAATTTCAAACTGCGAATAGGTCCAGAGAGCCAGAATTTGGGACCAAAATATGGCTCAGGTATCGATTTTGGGATGTTTGGGATATTTTGAAAACTGCAGGGGGGTTTGGGCAAAATGTGACCCACCGCCGCTTTCAGTAATTGGCATATTTTTTGTATAAAAAGTCGTAATTTCAAACTGCGAAAAGGTGCAGAGAGCCAGAATTTGGGTCGAAAATATGGCTCGGGTATCGAATTTGGGATGTTTGGGATATTTTAAAAAATGCAGGTGGGTTTGGGCAAAATGTGACCCACTGCCGCTTTCAGTAATTGGCAGATTTTTTGTATAAAAATTCGGAATTTCAAACTGCGAATAGGTGCAGGGAGCCAGAATTTGGGTCGAAAATATGGCTCAGGTGTCGAATTTGGGATGTTTAGGATTTTTTGAAAACAGCACAGGGGTTTGGGCAAAATGTGACCCACCGCCGCTTTCAGTAATTGGCATATTTTTGGTATAAAAATTCGGAATTTCAAACGGCAAATAGGTGCAGAGAGCAATACTTTGGGTCCAAAATATGGTTCAGGTATCGAATTTGGGATGTTTGGGATATTTTGAAAACTGCAGGGGGGTTTGGGCAAAATGTGACCCACCGCCGCTTTCAGTAATTTGCATATTTTTGGTATAAAAAGTCAGAATTTCAAACTGCGAATAGGTGCAGAGACCCAGAATTTGGGTCGAAAATATGGCTCAGGTATCGAATTTGGGATGTTTGGGATATTTTGAAAACAGCACGGGGGTTTAGGCAAAATATGACCCACCACCGCTTTCAGTAATTGGCAGATTTTTGGTAAAAAAAGTCTGAATTTCAAACTGCTAATAGGTGCAGAGAGCCAGAATTTGGGTCCAAAATATGGCTCAGGTATCGAATTTGGGATGTTTGGGATATTTTGAAAACTGCAGGGGGTTTGGTCAAAATGGGACCCTCTACCGCTTTCAGTAATTGGCAGATTTTTGGTATAAAAAGTCGGAATTTCAAACGGGGAATAGGTGCAGAGAGCCTGAATTTGGGTCCAAAATATGGCTCAGGTATCGAATTTTGGATGTTTGGGATATTTTGAAAACTGCAGGGGGGTTTGGGCAAAATGTGACCCACCGCCGTTTTCAGTAATTGGCAGATTTTTGGTATAAAAAGTCGGAATTTCAAATTGCGAATAGGTGCAGAGAGCCGGAATTTGGGTCCAAAATATGGCTCAGGTATCGAATTTAGGATGTTTGGGATATTTTGAAAACTGCAGGGGGGTTTGGGCAAAATGTGACCCACCGTCGCTTTCAGTAATTGGCAGATTTTTTGTATAAAAAGTCGGAGATTCAAACTGCGAATAGGTGCAGAGAGCTAGAATTTAGGACCAAAATATGGCTCAGGTATAGATTTTGGGATGTTTGGGATATTTTGAAAACTGCAGGGGTGTTTGGGCAAAATGTGACCCACCGCCGCTTTCAATAATTGGCATATTTTTTGTATAAAAAGTCGATATTTCAAACTGCGAATAGGTGCAGAGAGCCAGAATTTGGGTCGGAAATATGGCTCAGGTATCGAATTTGGGATGTTTGGGATATTTTAAAAAATGCAGGTGGGTTTGGGCAAAATGTGACCCACCGCCGCTTTTAGTAATTGGCATATTTTTGGTATAAAAACTCGGAATTTCAAACTGCGAGTAGGTGCAGAGAGCCAGAATTTGGGTCCAAAATATGGCTCAGGTATCGAATTTGGGATGTTTGGGATATTTTGAAAACTGCAGGGGGGTTTGGGCAAAATGTGACCCACTGCTGCTTTAAGTAATTGGAAGATTTTTTGTATAAAAATTCGGAATTTCAAACTGCGAATAGGTGCAGGGAGCCAGAATTTGGGTCGAAAATATGGCTCAGGTATCGAATTTGGGATGTTTGGGATATTTTGAAAACTGCAGGGGGGTTTGGTCAAAATGGGACCCTCTACCGCTTTCAGTAATTGGCAGATTTTTGGTATAAAAAGTCGGAATTTCAAACGGGGAATAGGTGCAGAGAGCCTGAATTTGGGTCCAAAATATGGCTCAGGTATCGAATTTTGGATGTTTGGGATATTTTGAAAACTGCAGGGGGGTTTGGGCAAAATGTGACCCACCGCCGTTTTCAGTAATTGGCAGATTTTTGGTATAAAAAGTCGGAATTTCAAATTGCGAATAGGTGCAGAGAGCCAGAGTTTGGGTCGAAAATATGGCTCAGGTATCGAATTTGGGATGTTTGGGATATTGTGAAACAGCATGGGGGTTTGTGCAAAATGTGACCCACCGCCGCTTTCAATAATTGGCAGATTTTTGGTATAAAAAGTCGGAATTTCAAACGGCGAATAGTTGCAGAGAGCCAGAATTTGGGTCCAAAATATGGCTCAGATATCGAATTTGGGATATTTGGGATATTTTGAAAACTGCAGGGGGGTTTGGGCAAAATGTGACCCACCGCCGTTTTCAGTAATTGGCAGATTTTTGGTATAAAAAGTCGGAATTTCAAATTGCGAATAGGTGCAGAGAGCCAGAGTTTGGGTCGAAAATATGGCTCAGGTATCGAATTTGGGATGTTTGGGATATTGTGAAACAGCATGGGGGTTTGGGCAAAATGTGACCCACCGCCGCTTTCAATAATTGGCAGATTTTTGGTATAAAAAGTCGGAATTTCAAACGGCGAATAGTTGCAGAGAGCCAGAATTTGGGTCCAAAATATGGCTCAGGTATCGAATTTGGGATATTTGGGATATTTTGAAAACTGGAGTGGGGTTTGGGCAAAATGTGACCCACCGCCGCTTTCAGTAATTGGCATATTTTTGGTATAAAAAGTCGGAATTTCAAACTGTGAATAGGTGCAGAGAGTCAGAATTTGGGTCGAAAAAATGGCTCAGGTATCGAATTTAGGATGTGTAAGATATTTTGAAAACTGCAGGGGGGTTTGGGCAAAAACTGACCAACTGCCGCTTTCAGTAATTGGCAGATTTTTGGTGTAAAATATCGGAATTTCCAACAGCGAATAGGTGCAGAGAGCCGGAATTTGGGTCCAAAATATGGCTCAGGTATCGAATTTAGGATGTTTGGGATATTTTGAAAACTGCAGGGGGGTTTGGGCAAAATGTGACCCACCGTCGCTTTCAGTAATTGGCAGATTTTTTGTATAAAAAGTCGGAGATTCAAACTGCGAATAGGTGCAGAGAGCTAGAATTTAGGACCAAAATATGGCTCAGGTATAGATTTTGGGATGTTTGGGATATTTTGAAAACTGCAGGGGTGTTTGAGCAAAATGTGACCCACCGCCGCTTTCAATAATTGGCATATTTTTTGTATAAAATTCGATATTTCAAACTGCGAATAGGTGCAGAGAGCCAGAATTTGGGTCGAAAATATGGCTCAGGTATCGAATTTGGGATGTTTGGGATATTTTAAAAAATGCAGGTGGGTTTGGGCAAAATGTGACCCACCGCCGCTTTTAGTAATTGGAAGATTTTTTGTATAAAAATTCGGAATTTCAAACTGCGAATAGGTGCAGGGAGCCAGAATTTGGGTCGAAAATATGGCTCAGGTATCGAATTTGGGATGTTTGGGATGATTTGAAAACAGCACGGGGGTTTGGGCAAAATGTGACCCACCGCCGCTTTCAGTAATTGGCATATTTTTTTTTATAAAAAGTCGGAATTTCAATCTGCGAATAGGTGCAGAGAGCCAGAATTTGGGTCGAAAATATGGCTCGGGTATCGAATTTAGGATGTTTGGGATATTTTGAAAACTGTAGGGGGGTTTGGGCAAAATGTGACCCACCGCCGCTTTCAGTAATTGGCATATTTTTGGTATAAAAATTCGGAATATCAAACGGCAAATAGGTGCAGAGAGCAAGAATTTGGGTCAAAAATATTGTTCAGGTATCGAATTTGGGATGTTTGGGATATTTTGAAAACTGCAGGGGGGTTTGGGCAAAATTTGACCCACCGCCGCTTTCAGTAATTGGCATTATTTTGGTATAAAAAGTCGGAATTTCAAACTGCGAAAAGGTGCAGAGAGCCAGAATTTGGGTCGAAAATATGGCTCAGGTATCGAATTTGGGATGTTTGGGATATTTTGAAAACAGCACGGGGGTTTAGGCAAAATGTAACCCACCACCGCTTTCAGTAATTGGCAGATTTTTGGTAAAAAAAAGTCGGAATTTCAAACTGCGAATAGGTGCAGAGAGCCAGAATTTGGGTCCAAAATATGGCTCAGGTATCGAATTTGGGATGTTTGGGATATTTTGAAAACTGCAGGGGGGTTTGACCAAAATGTGACCCACCGCCGCTTTCAGTAATTGGCATATTTTTGGTATAAAAATTCGGAATTTCAAACGGCGAATAGGTGCAGAGAGCCAGAACTTGGGTCGAAAATATGGCTCAGGTATCGAATTTAGGATGTTTGGGATATTTTGAAAACTGCAGGGGGGTTTGGGCAAAATGTGACCCATCGTCGCTTTCAGTAATTGGCATATTTTTGGTATAAAAATTCGGAATTTCAAACGGCAAATAGGTGCAGAGAGCCAGAGTTTGGGTCCAAAATATTGTTCAGGTATCGAATTTGGGATGTTTGGGATATTTTGAAAACAGCACGGGGGTTTGGGCAAATTTGTGACCCACCATTGCTCTCAGTAATTGGCAGATTTTTGGTATAAAAAGTTGGAATTTCAAACGGCGAAAAGGTGCAGAGAGCTAGAATTTGGGTCCAAAATATGGCTCAGGTATCGAATTTGGGTTGTTTGGGATATTTTGAAAACTGAAAGGGGGTTTGGGCGAAATGTGACCCACCGCCGCTTTCAGTAATTAGCAGATTTTTTTATAAATAGTCGGAATTTCAAACTGTGAATAGGTGGAGAGAGCCAGAATTTGGGTCGAAAATATAACTCAGGTATCGAATTTGGGATGTTTGGGATATTTTGAAAACTGCAGGGGGGTTTGGGCAAAATGTGACCCACCGCCCCTTTCAGTAACTGGCAGATTTTTGGTATAAAAATTCGGAATTTCAAACGGCGAATAGGTGCAGAAAGCCAGAATTTGGGTCCAAAATATGGCCCAGGTATCGAATTTGGGATGTTTGGCATATTATGAAAACTGCAGGGGGGTTTGGGCAACATGTGACCCACCGCCGCTTTCAGTAATTGACAGATTTTGGTATAAAAAGTCGGAATTTCAAACTGCGAATAGGTGCAGAGAGCCAAAATTTGGGTCCAAAATATGGCTCAGGTATCGAAATTGGGATGTTTGGGATATTTTGAAAACTGCAGGGGGGTTTGGGCAAAATGTGACCCACCGTCGCTTTCAGTAATTGGCAGATTTTTTGTATAAAAAGTCGGAATTTCAAATTGCGAATAGGTGCAGAGAGCTAGAATTTGGGACCAACATATGGCTCAGGTATCGATTTTGGGATGTTTGGGATATTTTGAAAACTGCAGGGGGGTTTGGGCAAAATGTGACCCACCGCCGCTTTCAGTAATTGGCATATTTTTTGTATAAAAAGTCGGAATTTCAAACTGCGAATAGGTGCAGAGAGCCAGAATTTGGGTCGAAAAAATGGCTCAGGTATCGAATTTGGGATGTTTGGGATATTTTAAAAAATGCAGGTGGGTTTGGGCAAAATGTGACCCACCGCCGCTTTCAGTAATTGGCATATTTTTGGTATAAAAACTCGGAATTTCAAACTGCGAGTAGGTGCAGAGAGCCAGAATTTGGTTCCAAAATATGGCTCAGGTATCGAATTTGGGATGTTTGGGATATTTTGAAAACTGCAGGGGGGTTTGGGCAAAATGTGACCCACCGCCGCTTTCAGTAATTGGCATATTTTTGGTATAAAAATCGGAATTTCAAACTGCGAATAGGTGCAGAGAGGCAGAATTTGGTTCGAAAATATGGCTCAGGTATCGAATTTGGGATGTTTGGGATATTTTGAAAACTGTAGGGAGGTTTGGGCAAAATGTGACCCAGCGCCGCTTTCAGTAATTGGCATATTTTTGGTATAAAAATTCGGAATTTCAAACGGCAAATAGGTGCAGAGAGCAAGAATTTAGGTCCAAAATATGGTTCAGGTATCGAATTTGGGATGTTTGGGATATTTTGAAAACTGCAGGGGGGTTTGCGCAAAATGTGACCCACCGCCGCTTTCAGTAATTGGCATATTTTTGGTATAAAAAGTCGGAATTTCAAATTGCGAATAGGTGCAGAGAGCCAGAATTTGGGTCGAAAATATGGCTCAGGTATCGAATTTGGGATGTTTGGGATATTTTGAAAACAACACGGGGGTTTAGGCAAAATGTGACCCACCACCACTTTCAGTAATTGGCAGATTTTTGGTAAAAAAAAGTCGGAATTTCAAACTGCGAATAGGTGCAGAGAGCCAGAATTTGGGTCCAAAATATGGCTCAGGTATCGAATTTGGGATGTTTGGGATATTTTGAAAACTGCAGGGGGGTTTGGGCAAAATGTGACCCACCGCCGCTTTCAGTAATTGGCATATTTTTGGTATAAAAAGTCGGAATTTCAAACTGTGAATAGGTTCAGAGAGCCAGAATTTGGGTCGAAAATATGGTTCAGGTATCGAATTTGGGATGTTTGGGATATTTTGAAAACTGCAGGGGGGTTTGGTCAAAATGGGACCCACTACCGCTTTCAGTAATTGGCAGATTTTTGGTATAAAAAGTCGGAATTTCAAACGGGGAATAGGTGCAGAGAACCTGAATTTGGGTCCAAAATATGGCTCAGGTATCGAATTTAGGATGTTTGGGATATTTTGAAAACTGCAGGGGGGTTTGGGCAAAATGTGACCCAGCGCCGCTTTCAATAATTGGCAGATTTTTGGTATAAACAGTCGGAATTTCAAACGGCGAATAGGTGCAGAAAGCCAGAATTAGGGTCCAAAATATGGCTCAGGTATCGAATTTGGGATGTTTGGGATATTTTGAAAACTGCAGGGGGGTTTGGGCAAAATGTGACCCACCGCCGCTTTCAGTAATTGGCATATTTTTGGTATAAAAAGTCGGAATTTCAAACTGTGAATAGGTTCAGAGAGCCAGAATTTGGGTCGAAAATATGGCTCAGGTATCGAATTTGGGATGTTTGGGATATTTTGAAAACTGCAGGGGGGTTTGGTCAAAATGGGACCCACTACCGCTTTCAGTAATTGGCAGATTTTTGGTATGAAAAGTCGGAATTTCAAACGGGGAATAGGTGCAGAGAGCCTGAATTTGGGTCCAAAATATGGCTCAGGTATCGAATTTAGGATGTTTCGGATATTTTGAAAACTGCAGGGGGGTTTGGGCAAAATGTGACCCAGCGCCGCTTTCAATAATTGGCAGATTTTTGGTATAAACAGTCGGAATTTCAAACGGCGAATAGGTGCAGAAAGCCAGAATTAGGGTCCAAAATATGGCTCAGGTATCGAATTTGGGATATTTGGGATATTTTGAAAACTGCAGTGGGGTTTGGGCAAAATGTGACCCACCGCCACTTTCAGTAATTGGCATATTTTTGGTATAAAAAGTCGGAATTTCAAACTGTGAATAGGTGCAGAGAGCCAGAATTTGGGTCGAAAATATGGCTCAGGTATCGAATTTAGGATGTTTGGGATATTTTGAAAACTGCAGGGGGGTTTGGGCAAAATGTGACCCAGCGCCGCTTTCAATAATTGGCAGATTTTTGGTATAAAAAGTCGGAATTTCAAACTGCGAGTATTTGCAGAGAGCCAGAATTTGGGTCGAAAATATGGCTCAGGTATCGAATTTAGGATGTTTGGGATATTTTGAAAACTGTAGGGAGGTTTGGGCAAAATGTGACCCACCGCCGCTTTCAGTAATTGGCATATTTTTGGTATAAAAATTCGGAATTTCAAACGGCGAATAGGTGCAGAGAGCCAGAATTTGGGTCCAAAATATGGCTCAGGTATCGAATTTGGGATGTTTGGAATATTTTGAAAACTGCAGGGGGGGTTTGGGCAAAATGTGACCCACCGCTGCTTTCAGTAATTGACAGATTTTGGTATAAAAAGTCGGAATTACAAACTGCGAATAGGTGCAGAGAGCCAAAATTTGGGTCCAAAATATGGCTCAGGTATCGAAATTGGGATGTTTGGGATATTTTGAAAACTGCAGGGGGGTTTGGGCAAAATGTGACCCACCGTCGCTTTCAGTAATTGGCAGATTTTTTGTATAAAAAGTCGGAATTTCAAACTGCGAATAGGTGCAGAGAGCTAGAATTTGGGACCAAAATATGGCTCAGGTATCGATTTTGGGATGTTTGGGATATTTTGAAAACTGCAGGGGGGTTTGGGCAAAATGTGACCCACCGTCGCTTTCAGTAATTGGCATATTTTTTGTATAAAAATTAGGAATTTCAAACTGCGAATAGGTGCAGAGAGCCAGAATTTGGGTCGAAAATATGGCTCAGGTATCGAATTTGGGATGTTTGGGATATTTTGAAAACAACACGGGGGTTTAGGCAAAATGTGACCCACCACCGCTTTCAGTAATTGGCAGATTTTTTGTAAAAATTCGGAATTTCAAACTGCGAATAGGTGCAGAGAGCCAGAATTTGGGTCCAAAATATGGCTCAGGTATCGAATTTGGGATGTTTGGGATATTTTGAAAACTGCAGGGGGGTTTGGGCAAAATGTGACCCACCGCCGCTTTCAGTAATTGGCAGATTTTTGGTATAAAAAGTCGGAATTTCAAACTGTGAATAGGTTCAGAGAGCCAGAATTTGGGTCGAAAATATGGCTCAGGAATCGAATTTGGGATGTTTGGGATATTTTGAAAACTGCAGGGGGGTTTGGTCAAAATGGGACCCACTACCGCTTTCAGTAATTGGCAGATTTTTGGTATAAAAAGTCGGAATTTCAAACGGGGGAATAGGTGCAGAGAGCCTGAATTTGGGTCCAAAATATGGCTCAGGTATCGAATTTTGGAGGTTTGGGATATTTTGAAAACTGCAGGGGGGTTTAGGCAAAATGTGACCCACCGCCGTTTTCAGTAATTGGCAGATTTTTGGTATAAAAAGTCGGAATTTCAAATTGCGAATAGGTGCAGAGAGCCAGAATTTGGGTCGAAAATATGGCTCAGGTATCGAATTTGGGATGTTTGGGATATTGTGAAACAGCATGGAGGTTTGGGCAAAATGTGACCCACCGCCGCTTTCAGTAAGTGGCATATTTTTGGTATAAAAAGTCGGAATTTCAAACTGTGAATAGGTGCAGAGAGCCAGAATTTGGGTCGAAAATATGGCTCAGGTATCGAATTTAGGATGTGTAAGATATTTTGAAAACTGCAGGGGGGTTTGGGCAAAATCTGACCCACTGCCGCTTTCAGTAATTTGCAGATTTTTGGTATAAAAACTCGGAATTTCAAACTGCGAATAGGTGCAGAGAGCCAGAATTTGGGTCGAAAATATGGCTCAGGTATCGAATTTAGGATGTTTGGGATATTTTGAAAACTGCAGGGGGGTTTGGGCAAAATGTGACCCACCGCCGCTTTCAATAATTGGCAGATTTTTTGTATAAAAATTCGGAATTTCCAACGGCGAATAGGCGCAGAGAGCCAGAATTTGGGTCCAAAATATGGCTCAGGTATCGAATTTAGGATGTTTGGGATATTTTGAAAACTGCAGGGGGGTTTGGGCAAAATGTGACCCACCGTCGCTCTCAGCAATTGGCAGATTTTTTGTATAAAAAGTCGGAATTTCAAACTGCGAATAGGTGCAGAGAGCTAGAATTTGGGACCAAAATATGGCTCAGGTATCGATTTTGGGATGTTTGGGATATTTTGAAAACTGCAGGGGGGTTTGGGCAAAATGTGACCTACCGCCGCTTTCAGTAATTGGCATATTTTTTGTATAAAAAGTCGGAATTTCAAACTGAGAATAGGTGCAGAGAGCACGAATTTGGGTCCAAAATATGGTTCAGGTATCGAATTTGGGATGTTTGGGATATTTTGAAAACTGCAGGGGGGTTTGGGCAAAATGTGACCCACCGCCGCTTTCAGTAATTGGCATTATTTTGGTATAAAAAGTCGGAATTTCAAACTGCGAATAGGTGCAGAGAGCCAGAATTTGGGTCGAAAATATGGCTCAGGTATCGAATTTGGGATGTTTGGGATATTTTGAAAACAGCACGGGGGTTTAGGCAAAATGTGACCCACCACCGCTTTCAGTAATTGGCAGATTTTTGGTAAAAAATTTGGAATTTCAAACTGCGAATAGGTGCAGAGAGCCAGAATTTGGGTCGAAAATATGGCTCAGGTATCGAATTTGGGATGTTTGGGATATTTTAAAAAATGCAAGTGGGTTTGGGCAAAATGTGACCCACCGCCGCTTTTAGTAATTGGCATATTTTTGGTATAAAAACTCGGAATTTCAAACTGCGAGTAGGTGCAGAGAGCCAGAATTTGGGTCCAAAATATGGCTCAGGTATCGAATTTGGGATGTTTGGGATATTTTGAAAACTGCAGGGGGGTTTGGGCAAAATGTGACCCACCGCTGCTTTCAGTAATTGGCATATTTTTGGTATAAAAAGTCGGAATTTCAAACTGCGAATAGGTGCAGAGAGCTAGAATTGGGATCGAAAATATGGCTCAGGTATCGAATTTAGGACGTTTGGGATATTTTGAAAACTGTAGGGAGGTTTGGGCAAAATGTGACCCACCGCCGCTTTCAGTAATTGGCATATTTTTGGTATAAAAATTCGGAATTTCAAACGGCAAATAGGTGCAGAGAGCAAGAATTTGGGTCCAAAATATGGTTCAGGTATCGAATTTGGGGTGTTTGAAATATTTTGAAAACTGAAGGGGGGTTTGGGCAAAATGTGACCCACTGCCGCTTTCAGTAATTGGCATATTTTTGGTATAAAAAGTCGGAATTTCAAACTGTGAATAGGTTCAGAGAGCCAGAATTTGGGTCGAAAATATGGCTCAGGTATCGAATTTGGGATGTTTGGGATATTTTGAAAACTGCAGGGGGGTTTGGTCAAAATGGGACCCACTACCGCTTTCAGTAATTGGCAGATTTTTGGTATAAAAAGTCGGAATTTCAAACGGAGAATAGGTGCAGAGAGCCTGAATTTGGGTCCAAAATATGGCTCAGGTATCGAATTTAGGATGTTTGGGATATTTTGAAAACTGCAGGGGGGTTTGGGCAAAATGTGACCCAGCGCCGCTTTCAATAATTGGCAGATTTTTGGTATAAACAGTCGGAATTTCAAACGGCGAATAGGTGCAGAAAGCCAGAATTAGAGTCCAAAATATGGCTCAGGTATCGAATTTGGGATATTTGGGATATTTTGAAAACTGCAGTGGGGTTTGGGCAAAATGTGACCCACCGCCACTTTCAGTAATTGGCATATTTTTGGTATAAAAAGTCGGAATTTCAAACTGTGAATAGGTGCAGAGAGCCAGAATTTGGGTCGAAAATATGGCTCAGGTATCGAATTTAGGATGTTTGGGATATTTTGAAAACTGCAGGGGGGTTTGGGCAAAATGTGACCCAGCGCCGCTTTCAATAATTGGCAGATTTTTGGTATAAAAAGTCGGAATTTCAAACTGCGAGTAGGTGCAGAGAGCCAGAATTTGGGTCGAAAATATGGCTCAGGTATCGAATTTAGGATGTTTGGGATATTTTGAAAACTGTAGGGAGGTTTGGGCAAAATGTGACCCACCGCCGCTTTCAGTAATTGGCATATTTTTGGTATAAAAATTCGGAATTTCAAACTGCGAATAGGTGCAGAGAGCCAGAATTTGGGTCCAAAATATGGCTCAGGTATCGAATTTGGGATGTTTGGAATATTATGAAAACTGCAGGGGGGGTTTGGGCAAAATGTGACCCACCGCTGCTTTCAGTAATTGACAGATTTTGGTATAAAAAGTCGGAATTACAAACTGCGAATAGGTGCAGAGAGCCAAAATTTGGGTCCAAAATATGGCTCAGGTATCGAAATTGGGATGTTTGGGATATTTTGAAAACTGCAGGGGGGTTTGGGCAAAATGTGACCCACCGTCGCTTTCAGTAATTGGCAGATTTTTTGTATAAAAAGTCGGAATTTCAAACTGCGAATAGGTGCAGAGAGCTAGAATTTGGGACCAAAATATGGCTCAGGTATCGATTTTGGGATGTTTGGGATATTTTGAAAACTGCAGGGGGGTTTGGGCAAAATGTGACCCACCGTCGCTTTCAGTAATTGGCATATTTTTTGTATAAAAAGTAGGAATTTCAAACTGCGAATAGGTGCAGAGAGCCAGAATTTGGGTCGAAAATATGGCTCAGGTATCGAATTTGGGATGTTTGGGATATTTTGAAAACAACACGGGGGTTTAGGCAAAATGTGACCCACCACCGCTTTCAGTAATTGGCAGATTTTTTGTAAAAATTCGGAATTTCAAACTGCGAATAGGTGCAGAGAGCCAGAATTTGGGTCCAAAATATGGCTCAGGTATCGAATTTGGGATGTTTGGGATATTTTGAAAACTGCAGGGGGGTTTGGGCAAAATGTTACCCACCGCCGCTTTCAGTAATTGGCAGATTTTTGGTATAAAAAGTCGGAATTTCAAACTGTGAATAGGTTCAGAGAGCCAGAATTTGGGTCGAAAATATGGCTCAGGAATCGAATTTGGGATGTTTGGGATATTTTGAAAACTGCAGGGGGGTTTGGTCAAAATGGGACCCACTACCGCTTTCAGTAATTGGCAGATTTTTGGTATAAAAAGTCGGAATTTCAAACGGGGAATAGGTGCAGAGAGCCTGAATTTGGGTCCAAAATATGGCTCAGGTATCGAATTTTGGAGGTTTGGGATATTTTGAAAACTGCAGGGGGGTTTAGGCAAAATGTGACCCACCGCCGTTTTCAGTAATTGGCAGATTTTTGGTATAAAAAGTCGGAATTTCAAATTGCGAATAGGTGCAGAGAGCCAGAATTTGGGTCGAAAATATGGCTCAGGTATCGAATTTGGGATGTTTGGGATATTGTGAAACAGCATGGAGGTTTGGGCAAAATGTGACCCACCGCCGCTTTCAGTAAGTGGCATATTTTTGGTATAAAAAGTCGGAATTTCAAACTGTGAATAGGTGCAGAGAGCCAGAATTTGGGTCGAAAATATGGCTCAGGTATCGAATTTAGGATGTGTAAGATATTTTGAAAACTGCAGGGGGGTTTGGGCAAAATCTGACCCACTGCCGCTTTCAGTAATTTGCAGATTTTTGGTATAAAAACTCGGAATTTCAAACTGCGAATAGGTGCAGAGAGCCAGAATTTGGGTCGAAAATATGGCTCAGGTATCGAATTTAGGATGTTTGGGATATTTTGAAAACTGCAGGGGGGTTTGGGCAAAATGTGACCCACCGCCGCTTTCAATAATTGGCAGATTTTTTGTATAAAAAGTCGGAATTTCCAACGGCGAATAGGCGCAGAGAGCCAGAATTTGGGTCCAAAATATGGCTCAGGTATCGAATTTAGGATGTTTGGGATATTTTGAAAACTGCAGGGGGGTTTGGGCAAAATGTGACCCACCGTCGCTGTCAGTAATTGGCAGATTTTTTGTATAAAAAGTCGGAATTTCAAACTGCGAATAGGTGCAGAGAGCTAGAATTTGGGACCAAAATATGGCTCAGGTATCGATTTTGGGATGTTTGGGATATTTTGAAAACTGCAGGGGGGTTTGGGCAAAATGTGACCTACCGCCGCTTTCAGTAATTGGCATATTTTTTGTATAAAAAGTCGGAATTTCAAACTGCGAGTAGGTGCAGAGAGCCAGAATTTGGGTCCAAAATATGGCTCAGGTATCGAATTTGGGATGTTTGGGATATTTTGAAAACTGCAGGGGGGTTTGGGCAAAATGTGACCCACTGCTGCTTTCAGTAATTGGTAGATTTTTTGTATAAAAATTCGGAATTTCAAACTGCGAATAGGTGCAGGGAGCCAGAATTTGGGTCGAAAATATGGCTCAGGTGTCGAATTTGGGATGTTTGGGATTTTTTGAAAACAGCACAGGGGTTTGGGCAAAATGTGACCCACCGCCGCTTTCAGTAATTGGCATATTTTTGGTATAAAAAGTCGGAATTTCAAACTGCGAATAGGTGCAGAGAGCTAGAATTGGGATCGAAAATATGGCTCAGGTATCGAATTTAGGACGTTTGGGATATTTTGAAAACTGTAGGGAGGTTTGGGCAAAATGTGACCCACCGCCGCTTTCAGTAATTGGCATATTTTTGGTATAAAAATTCGGAATTTCAAACGGCAAATAGGTGCAGAGAGCAAGAATTTGGGTCCAAAATATGGTTCAGGTATCGAATTTGGGGTGTTTGAAATATTTTGAAAACTGAAGGGGGGTTTGGGCAAAATAAGACCCACCGCCGCTTTCAGTAATTGGCATATTTTTGGTATAAAAAGTCGGAATTTCAAACTGTGAATAGGTTCAGAGAGCCAGAATTTGGGTCGAAAATATGGCTCAGGTATCGAATTTGGGATGTTTGGGATATTTTGAAAACCGCAGGGGGGTTTGGTCAAAATGGGACCCACTACCGCTTTCAGTAATTGGCAGATTTTTGGTATAAAAAGTCGGAATTTCAAACGGAGAATAGGTGCAGAGAGCCTGAATTTGGGTCCAAAATATGGCTCAGGTATCGAATTTAGGATGTTTGGGATATTTTGAAAACTGCAGGGGGGTTTGGGCAAAATGTGACCCAGCGCCGCTTTCAATAATTGGCAGATTTTTGGTATAAACAGTCGGAATTTCAAACGGCGAATAGGTGCAGAAAGCCAGAATTAGGGTCCAAAATATGGCTCAGGTATCGAATTTGGGATATTTGGGATATTTTGAAAACTGCAGTGGGGTTTGGGCAAAATGTGACCCACCGCCACTTTCAGTAATTGGCATATTTTTGGTATAAAAATTCGGAATTTCAAACTGTGAATAGGTGCAGAGAGCCAGAATTTGGGTCGAAAATATGGCTCAGGTATCGAATTTAGGATGTTTGGGATATTTTGAAAACTGCAGGGGGGTTTGGGCAAAATGTGACCCAGCGCCGCTTTCAATAATTGGCAGATTTTTGGTATAAAAAGTCGGAATTTCAAACTGCGAGTAGGTGCAGAGAGCCAGAATTTGGGTCGAAAATATGGCTCAGGTATCGAATTTAGGATGTTTGGGATATTTTGAAAACTGTAGGGAGGTTTGGGCAAAATGTGACCCACCGCCGCTTTCAGTAATTGGCATATTTTTGGTATAAAAATTCGGAATTTCAAACTGCGAATAGGTGCAGAGAGCCAGAATTTGGGTCCAAAATATGGCTCAGGTATCGAATTTGGGATGTTTGGAATATTATGAAAACTGCAGGGGGGGTTTGGGCAAAATGTGACCCACCGCTGCTTTCAGTAATTGACAGATTTTGGTATAAAAAGTCGGAATTACAAACTGCGAATAGGTGCAGAGAGCCAAAATTTGGGTCCAAAATATGGCTCAGGTATCGAAATTGGGATGTTTGGGATATTTTGAAAACTGCAGGGGGGTTTGGGCAAAATGTGACCCACCGTCGCTTTCAGTAATTGGCAGATTTTTTGTATAAAAAGTCGGAATTTCAAACTGCGAATAGGTGCAGAGAGCTAGAATTTGGGACCAAAATATGGCTCAGGTATCGATTTTGGGATGTTTGGGATATTTTGAAAACTGCAGGGGGGTTTGGGCAAAATGTGACCCACCGTCGCTTTCAGTAATTGGCATATTTTTTGTATAAAAAGTAGGAATTTCAAACTGAGAATAGGTGCAGAGAGCCAGAATTTGGGTCGAAAATATGGCTCAGGTATCGAATTTGGGATGTTTGGGATATTTTGAAAACAACACGGGGGTTTAGGCAAAATGTGACCCACCACCGCTTTCAGTAATTGGCAGATTTTTTGTAAAAATTCGGAATTTCAAACTGCGAATAGGTGCAGAGAGCCAGAATTTGGGTCCAAAATATGGCTCAGGTATCGAATTTGGGATGTTTGGGATATTTTGAAAACTGCAGGGGGGTTTGGGCAAAATGTTACCCACCGCCGCTTTCAGTAATTGGCAGATTTTTGGTATAAAAAGTCGGAATTTCAAACTGTGAATAGGTTCAGAGAGCCAGAATTTGGGTCGAAAATATGGCTCAGGAATCGAATTTGGGATGTTTGGGATATTTTGAAAACTGCAGGGGGGTTTGGTCAAAATGGGACCCACTACCGCTTTCAGTAATTGGCAGATTTTTGGTATAAAAAGTCGGAATTTCAAACGGGGAATAGGTGCAGAGAGCCTGAATTTGGGTCCAAAATATGGCTCAGGTATCGAATTTTGGAGGTTTGGGATATTTTGAAAACTGCAGGGGGGTTTAGGCAAAATGTGACCCACCGCCGTTTTCAGTAATTGGCAGATTTTTGGTATAAAAAGTCGGAATTTCAAATTGCGAATAGGTGCAGAGAGCCAGAATTTGGGTCGAAAATATGGCTCAGGTATCGAATTTGGGATGTTTGGGATATTGTGAAACAGCATGGAGGTTTGGGCAAAATGTGACCCACCGCCGCTTTCAGTAAGTGGCATATTTTTGGTATAAAAAGTCGGAATTTCAAACTGTGAATAGGTGCAGAGAGCCAGAATTTGGGTCGAAAATATGGCTCAGGTATCAAATTTAGGATGTGTAAGATATTTTGAAAACTGCAGGGGGGTTTGGGCAAAATCTGACCCACTGCCGCTTTCAGTAATTTGCAGATTTTTGGTATAAAAACTCGGAATTTCAAACTGCGAATAGGTGCAGAGAGCCAGAATTTGGGTCGAAAATATGGCTCAGGTATCGAATTTAGGATGTTTGGGATATTTTGAAAACTGCAGGGGGGTTTGGGCAAAATGTGACCCACCGCCGCTTTCAATAATTGGCAGATTTTTTGTATAAAAAGTCGGAATTTCCAACGGCGAATAGGCGCAGAGAGCCAGAATTTGGGTCCAAAATATGGCTCAGGTATCGAATTTAGGATGTTTGGGATATTTTGAAAACTGCAGGGGGGTTTGGGCAAAATGTGACCCACCGTCGCTGTCAGTAATTGGCAGATTTTTTGTATAAAAAGTCGGAATTTCAAACTGCGAATAGGTGCAGAGAGCTAGAATTTGGGACCAAAATATGGCTCAGGTATCGATTTTGGGATGTTTGGGATATTTTGAAAACTGCAGGGGGGTTTGGGCAAAATGTGACCTACCGCCGCTTTCAGTAATTGGCATATTTTTTGTATAAAAAGTCGGAATTTCAAACTGAGAATAGGTGCAGAGAGCACGAATTTGGGTCCAAAATATGGTTCAGGTATCGAATTTGGGATGTTTGGGATATTTTGAAAACTGCAGGGGGGTTTGGGCAAAATGTGACCCACCGCCGCTTTCAGTAATTGGCATTATTTTGGTATAAAAAGTCGGAATTTCAAACTGCGAATAGGTGCAGAGAGCCAGAATTTGGGTCGAAAATATGGCTCAGGTATCGAATTTGGGATGTTTGGGATATTTTGAAAACAGCACGGGGGTTTAGGCAAAATGTGACCCACCACCGCTTTCAGTAATTGGCAGATTTTTGGTAAAAAATTTGGAATTTCAAACTGCGAATAGGTGCAGAGAGCCAGAATTTGGGTCGAAAATATGGCTCAGGTATCGAATTTGGGATGTTTGGGATATTTTAAAAAATGCAGGTGGGTTTGGGCAAAATGTGACCCACCGCCGCTTTTAGTAATTGGCATATTTTTTGTATAAAAACTCGGAATTTCAAACTGCGAGTAGGTGCAGAGAGCCAGAATTTGGGTCCAAAATATGGCTCAGGTATCGAATTTGGGATGTTTGGGATATTTTGAAAACTGCAGGGGGGTTTGGGCAAAATGTGACCCACTGCTGCTTTCAGTAATTGGTAGATTTTTTGTATAAAAATTCGGAATTTCAAACTGCGAATAGGTGCAGGGAGCCAGAATTTGGGTCGAAAATATGGCTCAGGTGTCGAATTTGGGATGTTTGGGATTTTTTGAAAACAGCACAGGGGTTTGGGCAAAATGTGACCCACCGCCGCTTTCAGTAATTGGCATATTTTTGGTATAAAAAGTCGGAATTTCAAACTGCGAATAGGTGCAGAGAGCTAGAATTGGGATCGAAAATATGGCTCAGGTATCGAATTTAGGACGTTTGGGATATTTTGAAAACTGTAGGGAGGTTTGGGCAAAATGTGACCCACCGCCGCTTTCAGTAATTGGCACATTTTTGGTATAAAAATTCGGAATTTCAAACGGCAAATAGGTGCAGAGAGCAAGAATTTGGGTCCAAAATATGGTTCAGGTATCGAATTTGGGGTGTTTGAAATATTTTGAAAACTGCAGGGGGGTTTGGGCAAAATGTGACCCACCGCCGCTTTCAGTAATTGGCATATTTTTTGTTTAAAAAAGTCGGAATTTCAAACTGCGAATAGGTGCAGAGAGCCAGAATTTGGGTCAAAAATATGGCTCAGGTATCGAATTTGGGATGTTTGGGATATTTTGAAAACAGCACGGGGGTTTAGGCTAAATATGACCCACCACCGCTTTCAGTAATTGGCAGATTTTTGGTAAAAAAAGTCGGAATTTCAAACTGCGAATAGGTGCAGAGAGCCAGAATTTGGGTCCAAAATATGGTTCAGGAATCGAATTTGGGATGTTTGGGATATTTTGAAAACTGCAGGGGGGTTTGAGCAAAATGTGACCCACCGCCGCTTTCAGTAAATGGCATATTTTTGGTATAAAAATTCGGAATTTCAAACGGCGAATAGGTGCAGAGAGCCAGAATTTGGGTCGAAAATATGGCTCAGGTATCGAATTTGGGATGTTTGGGATATTTTGAAAACTGCAGGGGGGTTTGGGCAAAATGTGACCCACCGCCGCTTTCAGTAATTGGCATATTTTTGGTATAAAAATTCGGAATTTCAAACGGCAAATAGGTGCAGAGAGCCAGAATTTGGGTCCAAAATATTGTTCAGGTATCGAATATGGGATGTTTGGGATATTTTGAAAACAGCAGGGGGGTTTGGGCAAAATGTGACCCACCGCCGCTTTCAGTAATTGGCATATTTTTGGTATAAAAAGTCGGAATTTCAAACTGCGAATAGGTGCAGAGAGCCAGAATTTGGGTCGAAAATATGGCTCAGGTATCGAATTTGGGATGTTTGGGATATTTTGAAAACAGCACGGGGGTTTGGGGTAAATGTGACCCATCGCCGCTTTCAGTAATTGGCAGATTTTTTGTATAAAAAGTTGGAATTTCAAACTGCGAAGAGGTGCAGAGAGCCAGAATTTGGGTCGAAAATATGGCTCAGGTATCAAATTTGGGATGTTTGGGATATTTTGAAAACTGCAGGGGGGTTTGTTCAAAATGTGACCCACCGCCGCTTTCAGTAATTGGCATATTTTTGGTATAAAAAGTCGGAATTTCAAACGGCAAATAGGTGCAGTGAGCCATAATTTGGGTCCAAAATATGGCTCAGGTATCGAAATTGGGATGTTTGGGATATTTTGAAAACTGCAGGGGGGTTTGGGCAAAATGTGACACACCGTCGCTCTCAGTAATTGGCAGATTTTTTGTATAAAAAGTCGGAATTTCAAACTGCGAATAGGTGCAGAGAGCTAGAATTTGGGACCAAAACATGGCTCCGGTATCGATTTTGGGATGTTTGGGATATTTTGAAAACTGCAGGGGGGTTTGGGCAAAATGTGACCCACCGCTGCTTTTAGTAATTGGCATATTTTTTGTATAAAAAGTCGGAATTTCAAACTGCGAATAGGTGCAGAGAGCCAGAATTTGGGTCGAAAATATGGCTCAGGTATCGAATTTGGGATGTTTGGGATATTTTAAAAAATGCAGGTGGGTTTGTTCAAAATGTGACCCACTGCCGCTTTCAGTAATTGGCATATTTTTGGTATAAAAACTCGGAATTTCAAACTGCGAGTAGGTGCAGAGAGCCAGAATTTGGGTCCAAAATATTGCTCAGATATCGAATTTGGGATGTTTGGGATATTGTGAAAACTGCAGGGATGTTTGGGCAAAATGTGACCCACTGCTGCTTTCAGTAATTGGAAGATTTTTTGTATAAAAATTCGGAATTTCAAACTGCGAATAGGTGCAGGGAGCCAGAATTTGGGTCGAAAATATGGCTCAGGTGTCGAATTTGGGATGTTTGGGATTTTTTGAAAACAGCACAGGGGTTTGGGCAAAATGTGACCCACCGCCGCTTTCAGTAATTGGCATATTTTCGGTATAAAAAGTCGGAATTTCAAACTGCGAATAGGTGCAGAGAGCCAGAATTTGGATCGAAAATATGGCTCAGGTATCGAATTTAGGATGTTTGGGGTATTTTGAAAACTGTAGGGAGGTTTGGGCAAAATGTGACCCACCGCCGCTTTCAGTAATTGGCATATTTTTGGTATAAAAATTCGGAATTTCAAACGGCAAATAGGTGCAGAGAGCAAGAATTTGGGTCCAAAATATGGTTCAGGTATCGAATTTGGGATGTTTGGGATATTTTGAAAACTGCAGGGGGGTTTGGGCAAAATGTGACCCACCGCCGCTTTCAGTAATTGGCATATTTTTGGTATAAAAAGTCGAAATTTCAAACTGCGAATAGGTGCAGAGACCCAGAATTTGGGTCGAAAATATGGCTCAGGTATCGAATTTGGGATGTTTGGGATATTTTGAAAACAGCACGGGGGTTTAGGCAAAATATGACCCACCACCGCTTTCAGTAATTGGCAGATTTTTGGTAAAAAAAGTCGGAATTTCAAACTGCTAATAGGTGCAGAGAGCCAGAATTTGGGTCCAAAATATGGCTCAGGTATCGAATTTGGGATATTTTAAAAACTGCAGGGGGGTTTGGGCAAAATGTGACCCACCGCCGCTTTCAGTAATTGGCATATTTTTGGCATAAAAAGTCGGAATTTCAAACTGCGAATAGGTTCAGAGAGCCAGAATTTGAGTCGAAAATATGGCTCAGGTATCGAATTTGGGATGTTTGGGATATTTTGAAAACTGCAGGGGGGTTTGGTCAAAATGGGACCCACTACCGCTTCAGTAATTGGCAGATTTTTGGTATAAAAAGTCGAAATTTCAAATTGCGAATAGGTGCAGAGAGCCAAAGTTTGGGTCGAAAATATGGCTCAGGTATCGAATTTGGGATGTGTGGGATATTGTGAAACAGCATGGGGGTTTGGGCAAAATGTGATCCACCGCCGCTTTCAGTAATTGGCAGATTTTTGGTATAAAAAGTTGGAATTTCAAACTGCGAATACGTGCAGAGAGCCAGAATTTGGGTCGAAAATATGGCTCAGGTATCGAATTTAGGATGTTTGGGATATTTTGAAAACTGCAGGGGGGTTTGGGCAAAATGTGACCCAGCGCTGCTTTCAATAATTGGCAGATTTTTTGTATAAAAAGTCGGAATTTCAAACGGCGAATAGGTGCAGAGAGCCAGAATTTGGGTCCAAAATATGGCTCAGGTATCGAATTTGGGATATTTGGGATATTTTGAAAACTGCAGTGGGGTTTGGGCAAAATGTGACCCACCGCCGCTTTCAGTAATTGGCATATTTTTGGTTTAAAAAGTCGGAATTTCAAACTGTGAATAGGTGCAGAGAGTCAGAATTTGGGTCGAAAATATGGCTCAGGTATCGAATTTAGGATGTGTGAGATATTTTGAAAACTGCAGGGGGGTTTGGGCAAAATCTGACCAACTGCCGCTTTCAGTAATTGGCAGATTTTTACTATAAAATATCGGAATTTCCAACGGCGAATAGGTGCAGAGAGCCAGAATTTGGGTCCAAAATATGGCTCAGGTATCGAATTTAGGATGTTTGGGATATTTTGAAAACTGCAGGGGGGTTTGGGCAAAATATGACCCACCGTCGCTTTCAGTAATTGGCAGATTTTATGTATAAAAAGTCGGAGATTCAAACTGCGAATAGGTGCAGAGAGCTAGAATTTAGGACCAAAATAAGGCTCAGGTATCGATATTGGGATGTTTGGGATATTTTGAAAACTGCAGGGGGGTTTGGGCAAAATGTGACCCACCGCCGCTTTTAATAATTGGCATATTTTTTGTATAAAAAGTCGGAATTTCAAACTGCGAATAGGTGCAGAGAGCCAGAATTTGGGTCCAAAATATGGCTCAGGTATCGAATTTGGGATGTTTGGGATATTTTGAAAACTGCAGGGGGGTTTGGGCAAAATGTGACCCACTGCTGCTTTCAGTAATTGGCAGATTTTTTGTATAAAAATTCGGAATTTCAAACTGCGAATAGGTGCAGGGAGCCAGAATTTGGGTCGAAAATATGGCTCAGGTATCGAATTTGGGATGTTTGGGATATTTTGAAAACAGCACGGGGGTTTGGGCAAAATGTGACCCACCGCCGATTTCAGTAATTGGCATATTTTTGGTATAAAAATTCGGAATATCAAACGGCAAATAGGTGCAGAGAGCAAGAATTTGGGTCAAAAATATGGTTCAGGTATCAAATTTGGGATGTTTGGGATATTTTGAAAACTGCAGGGGGGTTTGGGCAAAATGTGACTCACCGCCGCTTTCAGTAATTGGCATTATTTTGGTATAAAAAGTTGGAATTTCAAACGGCGAATAGGTGCAGAGAGCCAGAATTTGGGTCGAAAATATGGCTCAGGTATCGAATTTAGGATGTTTGGGATATTTTGAAAACTGCAGGGGGGTTTGGGCAAAATGTGACCCACCGTCGCTTTCAGTAATTGGCATATTTTTGGTATAAAAATTCGGAATTTCAAACGGCAAATAGGTGCAGAGAGCCAGAATTTGGGTCCAAAATATTGTTCAGGTATCGAATTTGGGATGTTTGGGATATTTTGAAAACAGCACGGGGGTTTGGGCAAATTTGTGACCCACCGTCGCTTTCAGTAATTGGCATATTTTTGGAATAAAAATTCGGAATTTCAAACTGCGAATAGGTGCAGAGAGCCAGAATTTGTGTCGAAAATATGGCTCAGGTATCGAATTTGGGGTGTTTGGGATAAAATCACGCTCAGGAGTCAAATTTCCGACATTTCAGACATTTTAAAAACTGCAAGGGGGGTTTGGGCAAAATATGACCCATCGCCGTTTTCAGTAATTGGCATATTTTTGGTATGAAACGTCGTAATTTGAAACTGAAAATAGGTTCAGAGAGTCAGAATTCGGTTCAAAAATCACGCTCAGGAGTAAAATTTCCGACATTTCAGACATTTTAAAAACTGCAGGGGGGTTTGGACAAAATATGACCCATCGCCGTTTTCAGTAATTGGCATATTTTCGGTATGAAACGTCGTAATTTGAAACTGAAAATAGGTGCAGAGAGTCAGAATTCGGCTCAAATATCACCCTCAGGAGTCAAATTTCCGACATTTCAGACATTTTGAAAACTGCAGGGGGGTTTGGGCAAAATATGACCCATCGCCGTTTTCAGTAATTGGCATATTTTCGGTATAAAAAGTCGTAATTTGAAACTGAAAATAGGTGCTGAGAGTCAGAATTCGGATAAAAAATCACGCTCAGGAGTCAAATTTCCGACATTTCAGACATTTTGAAAACTGCAGGGGGGTTTGGGCAAAATATGACCGATCGCCGTTTAGAGTAATTGGCATATTTTCGGTATGAAACGTCGTAATTTGAAAGTGAAAAAAGGTGCAGAGAGTCAGAATTCGGCTCAAAAATCCCACTCAGGAGTCAAATTTCCGACATTTCAGACATTTTGAAAACTGCAGGGGGGTTTGGGCAAAATATGACCCATCGCCGTTTACAGTAATTGGAATATTTTCGGTATGAAACGTCGTAATTTGAAACTGAAAATAGGTGCAGAGAGTCAGAATTCGGAACAAAAATCACGCTCAGGAGTCAAATTTCCGACATTTCAGACATTTTTAAAACTGCAGGGGGGTTTGGGCAAAATATGATCCATGGCCGTTTTCAGTAATTGGCATATTTTCGGTATAAAAAGTCGTAATTTGAAACTGAAAATAGGTGCAGAGAGTCAGAATTCGGCTCAAAAATCACGCTCAGGAGTCAAATTTCAGACATAATTAAAACTGCAGGGGGGTTTGGGCAAAATATGACCCATCGCCGTTTACAGTAATTGGCATATTTTCGGTATGAAACGTCGTAATTTGAAACTGAAAATAGGTGCAGAGTCGGAATTCGGCTCAAAAATCACGCTCAGGAGTCAAATTTCCAACATTTCAGACATTTTAAAAACTGCAGGGGGGTTTGGGCAAAATATGACCTTTCGCCGTTTTCAGTAATTGGCATATTTTCGGTATGAAACGTCGTAATTTGAAACTGAAAATAGGTGCACAGAGTCAGAATTCGGCTCAAAAATCACGCTCAGGAGTCAAATTTCAGACATTTTGAAAACTGCAGGGGGGTTTGGGCAAAATATGACCCATGGCCGTTTTCAGTAATTGGCATATTTTCGGTATAAAAAGTCGTAATTTGAAACTGAAAATAGGTGCAGAGTGTCAGAATTCGGCTCAAAAATCACGCTCAGGAGTAAAATTTCCGACATTTCAGACATTTTAAAAACTGCAGGGGGGTTTGGGCAAAATATGACCCATCGCCGTTTTCAGTAATTGGCATATTTTCGGCATGAAACGTCGTAATTTGATACTGAAAATAGGTGCAGAGAGTCAGAATTCGGCTCAAAAATCACGCTCAGGAGTAAAATTTCCGACATTTCAGACATTTTGAAAACTGCAGGGGGGGTTTGGGTAAAATATGACCCATCGCCGTTTTCAGTAATTGGCATATTTTCGGTATGAAACGTCGTAATTTCAAACTGAAAATAGGTGCAGAGAGTCAGGATTTGGCTCAAAAATCACGCTCAGGAGTCAAATTTCCGACATTTCAGACATTTTGAAAACTGCAGGGGGGTTTGGGCAAAATATGACCCATCGCCGTTTTCAGTAATTAGCATATTTTCGGTATGAAACGTGGTAATTTGAAACTAAAAATAGATGCAGAGAGTCATAATTCGCCTCAAAAATCACGCTCAGGAGTCAAATTTCCGACATTTCAGACATTTTCAAAACTGCAGGGGGGGTTTGGGCAAAATATGACCCATCGCCGTTTTCAGTAATTGGCATATTTTCGGTATGAAACATCATAATTTGAAACTGAAAATAGGTGCAGAGAGTCAGAAATCGCCTCAAAAATCACGAGCAGGAGTCAAATTTCCGACATTTCAGACATTTTAAAAACTGCAGAGGGGTTTGGGTAAAATATGACCCATCGCCGTTTTCAGTAATTGGCATATTTTCGGTATGAAACGTCGTAATTTGAAACTGAAAATAGGTGCAGAGAGTCAGAATTCGGCTCAAAAATCACGCTCAGGAGTCAAATTTCCGACATTTCAGACATTTTGAAAACTGCAGGGGGGTTTGGGCAAAATATGACCCATCGCCGTTTTCAGTAATTGGCATATTTTCGGTATAAAAAGTCGTAATTTGAAACTGAAAATAGGTGCTGAGAGTCAGAATTCGGATAAAAAATCACGCTCAGGAGTCAAATTTCCGACATTTCAGACATTTTGAAAACTGCAGGGGGGTTTGGGCAAAATATGACCGATCGCCGTTTACAGTAATTGGCATATTTTCGGTATGAAACGTCGTAATTTGAAAGTGAAAAAAGGTGCAGAGAGTCAGAATTCGGCTCAAAAATCCCACTCAGGAGTCAAATTTCCGACATTTCAGACATTTTGAAAACTGCAGGGGGGTTTGGGCAAAATATGACCCATCGCCGATTACAGTAATTGGAATATTTTCGGTATGAAACGTCGTAATTTGAAACTGAAAATAGGTGCAGAGAGTCAGAATTCGGCTCAAAAATCACGCTCAGGAGTCAAATTTCCGACATTTCAGACATTTTTAAAACTGCAGGGGGGTTTGGGCAAAATATGACCCTTCGCCGTTTTCAGTAATTTGCATATTTTCGGTATGAAACGTCGTAATTTGAAACTGAAAATAGGTGCAGAGAGTCAGAATTCGGCTCAAAAATCCCGCTCAGGAGTCAAATTTCCGACATTTCAGACATTTTGAAAACTGCAGGGGGGTTTGGGCAAAATATGACCCATGGCCGTTTTCAGTAATTGGCATATTTTCGGTATAAAAAGTCGTAATTTGAAACTGAAAATAGGTGCAGAGAGTCAGAATTCGGCTCAAAAATCACGCTCAGGAGTCAAATTTCAGACATAATTAAAACTGCAGGGGGGTTTGGGCAAAATATGACCCATCGCCGTTTACAGTAATTGGCATATTTTCGGTATGAAACGTCGTAATTTGAAACTGAAAATAGGTGCAGAGTCGGAATTCGGCTCAAAAATCACGCTCAGGAGTCAAATTTCCAACATTTCAGACATTTTGAAAACTGCAGGGGGGTTTGGGCAAAATATGACCCATCGCCGTTTTCAGTAATTGGCATATTTTCGGTATAAAAAGTCGTAATTTGAAACTGAAAATAGGTGCTGAGAGTCAGAATTCGGATAAAAAATCACGCTCAGGAGTCAAATTTCCGACATTTCAGACATTTTGAAAACTGCAGGGGGGTTTGGGCAAAATATGACCGATCGCCGTTTACAGTAATTGGCATATTTTCGGTATGAAACGTCGTAATTTGAAAGTGAAAAAAGGTGCAGAGAGTCAGAATTCGGCTCAAAAATCCCACTCAGGAGTCAAATTTCCGACATTTCAGACATTTTGAAAACTGCAGGGGGGTTTGGGCAAAATATGACCCATCGCC
Source organism: Procambarus clarkii (assembly GCF_040958095.1). Classification (NCBI taxonomy): domain Eukaryota; kingdom Metazoa; phylum Arthropoda; class Malacostraca; order Decapoda; family Cambaridae; genus Procambarus; species Procambarus clarkii. The sequence continues at coordinate 94,986 of NW_027189326.1, forward strand.
GTTTACAGTAATTGGAATATTTTCGGTATGAAACGTCGTAATTTGAAACTGAAAATAGGTGCAGAGAGTCAGAATTCGGCTCAAAAATCACGCTCAGGAGTCAAATTTCCGACATTTCAGACATTTTTAAAACTGCAGGGGGGTTTGGGCAAAATATGGCCCTTCGCCGTTTTCAGAAATTTGCATATTTTCGGTATGAAACGTCGTAATTTGAAACTGAAAATAGGTTCAGAGAGTCAGAATTCGGCTCAAAAATCCCGCTCAGGAGTCAAATTTCCGACATTTCAGACATTTTGAAAACTGCAAGGGGGTTTGGGCAAAATATGACCCATGGCCGTTTTTAGTAATTGGCATATTTTCGGTATAAAAAGTCGTAATTTGAAACTGAAAATAGGTGCAGAGAGTCAGAATTCGGCTCAAAAATCACGCTCAGGAGTCAAATTTCAGACATAATTAAAACTGCAGGGGGGTTTGGGCAAAATATGACCCATCGCCGTTTACAGTAATTGGCATATTTTCGGTATGAAACGTCGTAATTTGAAACTGAAAATAGGTGCAGAGTCGGAATTCGGCTCAAAAATCACGCTCAGGAGTCAAATTTCCAACATTTCAGACATTTTAAAAACTGCAGGGGGGTTTGGGCAAAATATGACCTTTCGCCGTTTTCAGTAATTGGCATATTTTCGGTATGAAACGTCGTAATTTGAAACTGAAAATAGGTGCACAGAGTCAGAATTCGGCTCAAAAATCACGCTCAGGAGTCAAATTTCAGACATTTTGAAAACTGCAGGGGGGTTTGGGCAAAATATGACCCATGGCCGTTTTCAGTAATTGGCATATTTTCGGTATAAAAAGTCGTAATTTGAAACTGAAAATAGGTGCAGAGTGTCAGAATTCGGCTCAAAAATCACGCTCAGGAGTAAAATTTCCGACATTTCAGACATTTTGAAAACTGCAGGGGGGGTTTGGGTAAAATATGACCCATCGCCGTTTTCAGTAATTGGCATATTTTCGGTATGAAACGTCGTAATTTCAAACTGAAAATAGGTGCAGAGAGTCAGGATTTGGCTCAAAAATCACGCTCAGGAGTCAAATTTCCGACATTTCAGACATTTTGAAAACTGCAGGGGGGTTTGGGCAAAATATGACCCATCGCCGTTTTCAGTAATTAGCATATTTTCGGTATGAAACGTGGTAATTTGAAACTAAAAATAGATGCAGAGAGTCAGAATTCGCCTCAAAAATCACGCTCAGGAGTCAAATTTCCGACATTTCAGACATTTTCAAAACTGCAGGGGGGGTTTGGGCAAAATATGACCCATCGCCGTTTTCAGTAATTGGCATATTTTCGGTATGAAACGTCATAATTTGAAACTGAAAATAGGTGCAGAGAGTCAGAAATCGCCTCAAAAATCACGAGCAGGAGTCAAATTTCCGACATTTCAGACATTTTAAAAACTGCAGAGGGGTTTGGGTAAAATATGACCCATCGCCGTTTTCAGTAATTGGCATATTTTCGGTATGAAACGTCGTAATTTGAAACTGAAAATAGGTGCAGAGAGTCAGAATTCGGCTCAAAAATCACGCTCAGGAGTCAAATTTCCGACATTTCAGACATTTTGAAAACTGCAGGGGGGTTTGGGCAAAATATGACCCATCGCCGTTTTCAGTAATTGGCATATTTTCGGTATAAAAAGTCGTAATTTGAAACTGAAAATAGGTGCTGAGAGTCAGAATTCGGATAAAAAATCACGCTCAGGAGTCAAATTTCCGACATTTCAGACATTTTGAAAACTGCAGGGGGGTTTGGGCAAAATATGACCGATCGCCGTTTACAGTAATTGGCATATTTTCGGTATGAAACGTCGTAATTTGAAAGTGAAAAAAGGTGCAGAGAGTCAGAATTCGGCTCAAAAATCCCACTCAGGAGTCAAATTTCCGACATTTCAGACATTTTGAAAACTGCAGGGGGGTTTGGGCAAAATATGACCCATCGCCGATTACAGTAATTGGAATATTTTCGGTATGAAACGTCGTAATTTGAAACTGAAAATAGGTGCAGAGAGTCAGAATTCGGCTCAAAAATCACGCTCAGGAGTCAAATTTCCGACATTTCAGACATTTTTAAAACTGCAGGGGGGTTTGGGCAAAATATGACCCTTCGCCGTTTTCAGTAATTTGCATATTTTCGGTATGAAACGTCGTAATTTGAAACTGAAAATAGGTGCAGAGAGTCAGAATTCGGCTCAAAAATCCCGCTCAGGAGTCAAATTTCCGACATTTCAGACATTTTGAAAACTGCAGGGGGGTTTGGGCAAAATATGACCCATGGCCGTTTTCAGTAATTGGCATATTTTCGGTATAAAAAGTCGTAATTTGAAACTGAAAATAGGTGCAGAGAGTCAGAATTCGGCTCAAAAATCACGCTCAGGAGTCAAATTTCAGACATAATTAAAACTGCAGGGGGGTTTGGGCAAAATATGACCCATCGCCGTTTACAGTAATTGGCATATTTTCGGTATGAAACGTTGTAATTTGAAACTGAAAATAGGTGCAGAGTCGGAATTCGGCTCAAAAATCACGCTCAGGAGTCAAATTTCCAACATTTCAGACATTTTGAAAACTGCAGGGGGGTTTGGGCAAAATATGACCCATCGCCGTTTTCAGTAATTGGCATATTTTCGGTATAAAAAGTCGTAATTTGAAACTGAAAATAGGTGCTGAGAGTCAGAATTCGGATAAAAAATCAGGCTCAGGAGTCAAATTTCCGACATTTCAGACATTTTGAAAACTGCAGGGGCGTTTGGGCAAAATATGACCGATCGCTGTTTACAGTAATTGGCATATTTTCGGTATGAAACGTCGTAATTTGAAAGTAAAAAAAGGTGCAGAGAGTCAGAATTCGGCTCAAAAATCCCACTCAGGAGTCAAATTTCCGACATTTCAGACATTTTGAAAACTGCAGGGGGGTTTGGGCAAAATATGACCCATCGCCGATTACAGTAATTGGAATATTTTCGGTATGAAACGTCGTAATTTGAAACTGAAAATAGGTGCAGAGAGTCAGAATTCGGCTCAAAAATCACGCTCAGGAGTCAAATTTCCGACATTTCAGACATTTTTAAAACTGCAGGGGGGTTTGGGCAAAATATGACCCTTCGCCGTTTTCAGTAATTTGCATATTTTCGGTATGAAACGTCGTAATTTGAAACTGAAAATAGGTGCAGAGAGTCAGAATTCGGCTCAAAAATCCCGCTCAGGAGTCAAATTTCCGACATTTCAGACATTTTGAAAACTGCAGGGGGGTTTGGGCAAAATATGACCCATGGCCGTTTTCAGTAATTGGCATATTTTCGGTATAAAAAGTCGTAATTTGAAACTGAAAATAGGTGCAGAGAGTCAGAATTCGGCTCAAAAATCACGCTCAGGAGTCAAATTTCAGACATAATTAAAACTGCAGGGGGGTTTGGGCAAAATATGACCCATCGCCGTTTACAGTAATTGGCATATTTTCGGTATGAAACGTCGTAATTTGAAACTGAAAATAGGTGCAGAGTCGGAATTCGGCTCAAAAATCACGCTCAGGAGTCAAATTTCCAACATTTCAGACATTTTAAAAACTGCAGGGGGGTTTGGGCAAAATATGACCTTTCGCCGTTTTCAGTAATTGGCATATTTTCGGTATGAAACGTCGTAATTTGAAACTGAAAATAGGTGCACAGAGTCAGAATTCGGCTCAAAAATCACGCTCAGGAGTCAAATTTCAGACATTTTGAAAACTGCAGGGGGGTTTGGGCAAAATATGACCCCCGCCGTTTTCAGTAATTAGCATATTTTCGGTATAAAAAGTCGTAATTTGAAACTGAAAATAGGTGCAGAGTGTAAGAATTCGGCTCAAAAATCACGCTCAGGAGTAAAATTTCCGACATTTCAGACATTTTAAAAACTGCAGGGGGGTTTGGGCAAAATATGACCCATCGCCGTTTTCAGTAATTGGCATATTTTCGGCATGAAACGTCGTAATTTGATACTGAAAATAGGTGCAGAGAGTCAGAATTCGGCTCAAAAATCACGCTCAGGAGTCAAATTTCCGACATTTCAGACATTTTAAAAACTGCAGGGGGGTTTGGGTAAAATATGACCCATCGCCGTTTTCAGTAATTGGCATATTTTCGGTATGAAACGTCGTAATTTCAAACTGAAAATAGGTGCAGAGAGTCAGGATTTGGCTCAAAAATCACGCTCAGGAGTCAAATTTCCGACATTTCAGACATTTTGAAAACTGCAGGGGGGTTTGGGCAAAATATGACCCATCGCCGTTTTCAGTAATTAGCATATTTTCGGTATGAAACGTGGTAATTTGAAACTAAAAATAGATGCAGAGAGTCAGAATTCGCCTCAAAAATCACGCTCAGGAGTCAAATTTCCGACATTTCAGACATTTTAAAAACTGCAGGGGGGGTTTGGGCAAAATATGACCCATGGCCGTTTTCAGTAATTGGCATATTTTCGGTATAAAAAGTCATAATTTGAAACTGAAAATAGGTGCAGAGAGTCAGAATTCGGCTCAAAAATCCCGCTCAGGAGTCAAATTTCCGACATTTCAGACATTTTGAAAACTGCAGGGGGGTTTGGGGAAAATATGACCCATGGCCGTTTTCAGTAATTGGCATATTTTCGGTATAAAAAGTCGTAATTTGAAACTGAAAATGAGTGCAGAGAGTCAGAATTCGGCTCAAAAATCACGCTCAGGAGTCAAATTTCAGACATTTTGAAAACTGCAGGGGGTTTGGGCAAAATATGACCCATCGCTGTTTTCAGTAATTAGCATATTTTCGGTATAAAAAGTCGTAATTTGAAACTGAAAATAGGTGCAGAGAGTCGGCAGTTGGATAAAATAATCACGCTCAGGAGTCAAATATCCGACATTTCAGACATTTTGAAAACTGCAGGGGGGTTAGGGCAAAATATGACCCATCGCCGTTTACAGTAATTGGCATATTTTCGGTATGAAACGTCGTAATTTGAAACTGAAAATCGGTGCAGAGAGTCAGAATTCGGCTCAAAAATCACGCTCAGGAGTAAAATTTCCGACATTTCAGACATTTTAAAAACTGCAGGGGGGTTGGGCAAAATATGACCCATCGCCGTTTTCAGTAATTGGCATATTTTCGGTATGAAACGTCGTAATTTGAAACTGAAAATAGGTGCAGAGAGTCAGAATTCGGCTCAAAAATCACGCTCAGGATTCAAATTTCCGACATTTCAGACATTTTAAAAACTGCAGGGGGGTTTGGGCAAAATATGACCCATCGCCGTTTTCAGTAATTGGCATATTTCCGGTATGAAACGTCGTAATTTGGAGCTGAAAATAGGTGCAGAGAGTCAGAATTCGGCTCAAAAATCAGGCTCAGGAGTCAAATTTCCGACATTTCAGACATTTTGAAAACTGCAGGGGGTTTGGGTAAAATATGACCCATCGCCGTTTTCAGTAATTTGCATATTTTCGGTATGAAACGTGGTAATTTGAAACTAAAAATAGATGCAGAGAGTCAGAATTCGCCTCAAAAATCACGCTCAAGAGTCAAATTTCCGACATTTCAGACATTTTAAAAACTGCAGGGGGGTTTGGGCAAAATATGACCTTTCGCCGTTTTCAGTAATTGGCATATTTTCGGTATGAAACGTCGTAATTTGAAACTGAAAATAGGTGCAGAGAGTCAGAATTCGGCTCAAAAATCACGCTCAGGAGTAAAATTTCCGACATTTCAGACATTTTGAAAACTGCAGGGGGGTTTGGGCAAAATATTACCCACCGCCGTTTTCAGTAATTAGCATATTTTCGGTATAAAAAGTCGTAATTTGAAACTGAAAATAAGTGCAGAGAGTCAGCAGTTGGATAAAATAATCACGCTCCAGAGTCAAATTTTCGACATTTCAGACATTTTGAAAACTGCAGGGGGGTTTGGGCAAAATATGACCCATCGCCGTTTACAGTAATTGGCATATTTTCGGTATGAAACGTCGTAATTTGAAACTGAAAATAGGTGCAGAGAGTCAGAATTCGGCTAAAAAATCACGCTCCGGAGTCAAATTTCCGACATTTCAGACATTTTGAAAACTGCAGGGGGGTTTGGGTAAAATATGACCCATCGCCGTTTTCAGTAATTGGCATATTTTCGGTATGAAAAGTCGTAATTTGAAACTGAAAATAGGTGCTGAGAGTCAGAATTCGGAACAAAAATCACGCTCAGGAGTCAAATTTCCGACATTTCAGACATTTTGAAAACTGCAGGGGGGTTTGGGCAAAATATGACCCATCGCCGTTTTCAGTAATTGGCATATTTTCGGTATAAAAAGTCATAATTTGAAACTGAAAATAGGTGCAGAGAGTCAGAATTCGGCTCAAAAATCACGCTCAGGAGTCAAATTTCAGACATAATTAAAACTGCAGGGGGGGTTTGGGCAAAATATGACCCATCGCTGTTTACAGAAATTGGCATGTTTTCGGTATGAAACGTCGTAATTTGAAACTGAAAATAGGTGTAGAGAGTCGGAATTCGGCTCAAAAATCACGCTCAGGAGTCAAATTTCCGACATTTCAGACATTTTAAAAACTGCAGGGGGGTTTGGGCAAAATATGACCTTTCGCCGTTTTCAGTAATTGGCATATTTTCGGTATGAAACGTCGTAATTTGAAACTGAAAATAGGTGCAGAGAGTCAGAATTCGGCTCAAAAATCACGCTCAGGAGTCAAATTTCCAGCATTTCAGACATTTTGAAAACTGCAGGGGGGTTTGGGCAAAATATGACCCACCGCCGTTTTCAGTAATTAGCATATTTTCGGTATAAAAAGTCGTAATTTGAAACTGAAAATAGGTGCAGAGAGTCGGCAGTTGGAAAAAATAATCACGCTCAGGAGTCAAATTTCCAACATTTCAGACATTTTGAAAACTGCAGAGGGGTTTGGGCAAAATATGACCCATCGCCGTTTACAGTAATTGGCATATTGTCGGTATGAAACGTCGTAATTTGAAACTGAAAATAGGTGCAGAGAGTCAGGATTCGGCTCAAAAATCACGCTCAGGACTCAAATTTCCGACATTTCAGACATTTTAAAAACTGCAGGGGGGTTTGGGCAAAATATGACACATCGCCGTTTTCAGTAATTAGCATATTTTCGGTATGAAACATGGTAATTTGAAACTAAAAACAGATGCAGAGAGTCAGAATTCGCCTCAAAAATCACGCTCAGGAGTCAAATTTCCGACATTTCAGACATTTTAAAAACTGCAGGGGGGGTTTGGGCAAAATATGACCCATCGCCGTTTTCAGACATTGGCATATTTTCGGTATAAAAAGTCGTAATTTGAAACTGACCATTTACAGTAATTGGCATATTTTCGGTATGAAACGTCGTAATTTGAAAGTGGAAAAAGGTGCAGAGAGTCAGAATTCGGCTCAAAAATCACGCTCAGGAGTCAAATTTCAGACATTTTAAAAACTACAGGGGAGATTGGGCAAAATATAACCCACCGCCGTTTTCAGTAATTAGCATATTTTCGGTATAAAAAGTCGTAATTTGAAACTGAAAATAGGTGCAGAGAGTCAGCAGTTCGATAAAATAATCACGCTCAGGAGTCAAATTTCCGACATTTCAGACATTTTGAAAACTGCAGGGGGGTTTGGGCAAAATATGACCCATCGCCGTTTACAGTAATTGGCATATTTTCGGTATGAAACGTCGTAATTTGAACCTGAAAATAGGTGCAGAGAGTCAGAATTCGACTCAAAAATCACGCTCAGGATTCAAATTTCCAACATTTCAGACATTTTAAAAACTGCAGGGGGTTTGGGCAAAATATGACACATCGCCGTTTTCAGTAATTGGCATATTTCCGGTATGAAACGTCGTAATTTGAAACTGAAAATAGGTGCAGAGAGTCAGAATTCGGCTCAAAAATCACGCTCAGGAGTCAAATTTCCGACATTTCAGACATTTTGAAAACTGCAGGGGGGTTTGGGTAAAATATGACCCATCGCCGTTTTCAGTAATTAGCATATTTTCGGTATGAAACGTGGTAATTTGAAACTGGAAATAGATGCAGAGAGTCGGAATTCGGCTCAAAAATCACGCTCAGGAGTCAAATTTCCGACATTTCAGACATTTTAAAAACTGCAAGGGGGGTTTGGGCAAAATATGACCCATCGCCGTTTTCAGTAATTGGCATATTTTTGGTATGAAACGTCGTAATTTGAAACTGAAAATAGGTGCAGAGAGTCAGAATTCGGCTCAAAAATCACGCTCAGGAGTCAAATTTCCGACATTTCAGACAATTTGAAAACTGCAGGGGGGTTTGGGCAAAATATGACCCATCGCCGTTTTCAGTAATTGGCATATTTTCGGTATAAAAAGTCGTAATTTGAAACTGAAAATAGGTGCTGAGAGTCAGAATTCGGATAAAAAATCACGCTCAGGAGTCAAATTTCCGACATTTCAGACATTTTGAAAACTGCAGGGGGGTTTGGGCAAAATATGACCCATCGCCGTTTACAGTAATTGGCATATTTTCGGTATGAAACGTCGTAATTTGAAAGTGAAAAAAGGTGCAGAGAGTCAGAATTCGGCTCAAAAATCCCGCTCAGGAGTCAAATTTCCGACATTTCAGACATTTTGAAAATTGCAGGGGGGTTTGGGCAAAATATGACCCATGGCCGTTTTCAGTAATTGGCATATTTTCGGTATAAAAAGTCGTAATTTGAAACTGAAAATAGGTGCAGAGAGTCAGAATTCGGCTCAAAAATCGCGCTCAGGAGTCAAATTTCCGACATTTCAGACATTTTGAAAACTGCAGGGGGGTTTGGGCAAAATATGACCCATCGCTGTTTACAGTAATTGGAATATTTTCGGTATGAAACGTCGTAATTTGAAACTGAAAATAGGTGCAGAGAGTCAGAATTCGGCTCAAAAATCACGATCAGGAGTCAAATTTTCGACATTTCAGACATTTTAAAAACTGCAGGGGGGTTTGGGCAACATATGACCCATCGCCGTTTTCAGTAATTGGCCTATTTTCGGTATGAAACGTCGTAATTTGAAACTGAAAATAGGTGCAGAGAGTCAGAATTCGGCTCAAAAATCACGCTCAGGAGTCAAATTTCCGACATTTCAGACATTTTGAAAACTGCAGGAGGGTTTTGGCAAAATATGACCCATCGCCGTTTTCAGTAATTAGCATATTTTCGGTATAAAACTTCGTAATTTGAAACTGAAAATAGGTGCAGAGAGTCAGAATTCGGCTCAAAAATCGCGCTCAGGAGTCAAATTTCCGACATTTCAGACATTTTGAAAACTGCAGGGGGGTTTCGGCAAAATATGATCCATGGCCGTATTCAGCAATTGGCATATTTTCGGTATAAAAAGTCGTAATTTGAAACTGAAAATAGGTGCAGAGAGTCAGAATTCGGCTCAAAAATCACGCTCAGGAGTCAAATTTCAGACATAATTAAAACTGCAGGGGGGTTTGGGCAAAATATGACCCATCGCCGTTTTCAGTAATTGGCATATTTTCGGTATAAAAAGTCGTAATTTGAAACTGAAAATAGGTGCAGAGAGTCGGAATTCGGCTCAAAAATCACGCTCAGGAGTCAAATTTCCGACATTTCAGACATTTTTAAAACTGCAGGGGGGTTTGGGCAAAATATGACCTTTCGCCGTTTTCAGTAATTGGCATATTTTCGGTATGAAACGTCGTAATTTGAAACTGAAAATAGGTGCAGAGAGTCAGAATTCGGCTCAAAAATCACGCTCAGGAGTCAAATTTCCGGCATTTCAGACATTTTGAAAACTACAGGGGGGTTTGGGCAAAATATGACCCACCGCCGTTTTCAGTAATTAGCATATTTTCGGTATAAAAAGTCGTAATTTGAAACTGAAAATAGGTGCAGAGAGTCAGCAGTTGGATAAAATAATCACGCTCAGGAGTCAAATTTCCGACATTTCAGACATTTTGAAAACTGCAGGGGGGTTTGGGCAAAATATGACCCATCGCCGTTTACAGTAATTGGCATATTTTCGGTATGAAACGTCGTAATTTGAAACTGAAAATAGGTGCAGAGAGTCAGGATTCGGCTCAAAAATCACGCTCAGGAGTCAAATTTCCGACATTGCAGACATTTTGAAAACTGCAGGAGGGTTTGGGCAAAATATGACCCATCGCCGTTTTCAGTAATTAGCATATTTTCGGTATGAAACTTGGTAATTTGAAACTAAAAACAGATGCAGAGAGTCAGCATTCGCCTCAAAAATCACGCTCAGGAGTCAAATTTCCGACATTTCAGACATTTTAAAAACTGCAGGGGGGGTTTGGGCAAAATATGACCCATCGCCGTTTTCAGTAATTGGCATATTTTCGGTATAAAAAGTCGTAATTTGAAACTGAAAATAGGTGCAGAGAGTCAGGATTCGGCTCAAAAATCACGCTCAGGAGTCAAATTTCCGACATTTCAGACATTTTGAAAACTGCAGGGGGGTTTGGGTAAAATATGACCCATCGCCGTTTTCAGTAATTAGCATATTTTCGGTATGAAACGTGGTAATTTGAAACTGAAAATAGGTGCAGAGAGTCAGGATTCGGCTCAAAAATCACGCTCAGGAGTCAAATTTCCGACATTTCAGACATTTTGAAAACTGCAGGGGGGTTTGGGTAAAATATGACCCATCGCCGTTTTCAGTAATTAGCATATTTTCGGTATGAAACGTGGTAATTTGAAACTGGAAATAGATGCAGAGAGTCGGAATTCGGCTCAAAAATCACGCTCAGGAGTCAAATTTCCGACATTTCAGACATTTTAAAAACTGCAAGGGGGGTTTGGGCAAAATATGACACATCGCCGTTTTCAGTAATTGGCATATTTTTGGTATGAAACGTCGTAATTTGAAACTGAAAATAGGTGCAGAGAGTCAGAATTCGGCTCAAAAATCACGCTCAGGAGTCAAATTTCCGACATTTCAGACATTTTGAAAACTGCAGGGGGGTTTGGGCAAAATGTGACCCATCGCCGTTTTCAGTAATTGGCATATTTTCGGTATAAAAAGTCGTAATTTGAAACTGAAAATAGGTGCTGAGAGTCAGAATTCGGATAAAAAATCACGCTCAGGAGTCAAATTTCCGACATTTCAGACATTTTGAAAATTGCAGGGGGGTTTGGGCAAAATATGACCCATGGCCGTTTTCAGTAATTGGCATATTTTCGGTATAAAAAGTCGTAATTTGAAACTGAAAATAGGTGCAGAGTGTCAGAATTCGGCTCAAAAATCGCGCTCAGGAGTCAAATTTCCGACATTTAAGACATTTTGAAAACTACAGGGGGAATTGGGCAAAATATGACCCATCGCTGTTTACAGTAATTGGAATATTTTCGGTATGAAACGTCGTAATTTGAAACTGAAAATAGGTGCAGAGAGTCAGAATTCGGCTCAAAAATCACGCTCAGGAGTCAAATTTCCGACATTTCAGACATTTTGAAAACTGCAGGGGGGTTTGGGCAAAATATGATCCATGGCCGTTTTCAGCAATTGGCATATTTTCGGTATAAAAAGTCGTAATTTGAAACTGAAAATAGGTGCAGAGAGTCAGAATTCGGCTCAAAAATCACGCTCAGGAGTCAAATTTCAGACATAATTAAAACTGCAGGAGGGTTTGGGCAAAATATGACCCATGGCCGTTTTCAGTAATTGGCATATTTTCGGTATAAAAATTCGTAATTTGAAACTGAAAATAGGTGCAGAGAGTCAGAATTCGGCTCAAAAATCACGCTCAGGAGTCAAATTTCAGACATTTTGAAAACTACAGGGGGGTTTGGGCAAAATATGACCCACCGCCGTTTACAGTAATTGGCATATTTTCGGTATGAAACGTCGTAATTTGAAACTGAAAATAGGTGCAGAGAGTCAGAATTTGACTCAAAAATCACGCTCAGGATTCAAATTTCCAACATTTCAGACGTTTTAAAAACTGCAGAAGGGTTTGGGCAAAATATGACACATCGCCGTTTTCAGTAATTGGCATATTTCCGGTATGAAACGTCGTAATTTGAAACTGAAAATAGGTGCAGAGAGTCAGAATTCGGCTCAAAAATCACGCTCAGGAGTCAAATTTCCGACATTTTAGACATTTTAAAAACTGCAGGTGGGTTTGGGTAAAATATGACCCATCGCCGTTTTCAGTAATTTGCATATTTTCGGTATGAAACATCGTAATTTGAAACTGAAAATAGGTGCAGAGAGTCAGAATTCGGCTCAAAAATCACGCTCAGGAGTCAAATTTCCGACATTTCAGACATTTTGAAAACTGCAGGGGGGTTTGGGCAAAATATGACCCATCGCCGTTTTCAGTAATTAGCATATTTTCGGTATGAAACGTGGTAATTTGAAACTGGAAATAGATGCAGAGAGTCAGAATTCGGCTCAAAAATCACGCTCAGGAGTCAAATTTCCGACATTTCAGACATTTTATAAACTGCAAGGGGGGTTTGGGCAAAATATGACCCATCGCCGTTTTCAGTAATTGGCATATTTTTGGTATGAAACGTCGTAATTTGAAACTGAAAATAGGTGCAGAGAGTCAGAAATCGGCTCAAAAATCACGCTCAGTAGTCAAATTTCCGACATTTCAGACATTTTGAAAACTGCAGGGGGGTTTGGGCAAAATATGACCCATCGCCGTTTCTAGTAATTGGCATATTTTCGGTATAAAAAGTCGTAATTTGAAACTGAAAATAGGTGCAGAGTGTCAGAATTCGGCTCAAAAATCGCGCTCAGGAGTCAAATTTCCGACATTTAAGACATTTTGAAAACTACAGGGGGGTTTGGGCAAAATATGACCCATCGCTGTTTACAGTAATTGGAATATTTTCGGTATGAAACGTCGTAATTTGAAACTGAAAATAGGTGCAGAGAGTCAGAATTCGGCTCAAAAATCACGCTCAGGAGTCAAATTTCCGACATTTCAGACATTTTGAAAACTGCAGGGGGGTTTGGGCAAAATATGATCCATGGCCGTTTTCAGCAATTGGCATATTTTCGGTATAAAAAGTCGTAATTTGAAACTGAAAATAGGTGCAGAGAGTCAGAATTCGGCTCAAAAATCACGCTCAGGAGTCAAATTTCAGACATAATTAAAACTGCAGGAGGGTTTGGGCAAAATATGACCCATGGCCGTTTTCAGTAATTGGCATATTTTCGGTATAAAAATTCGTAATTTGAAACTGAAAATAGGTGCAGAGAGTCAGAATTCGGCTCAAAAATCACGCTCAGGAGTCAAATTTCAGACATTTTGAAAACTACAGGGGGGTTTGGGCAAAATATGACCCACCGCCGTTTACAGTAATTGGCATATTTTCGGTATGAAACGTCGTAATTTGAAACTGAAAATAGGTGCAGAGAGTCAGAATTTGACTCAAAAATCACGCTCAGGATTCAAATTTCCAACATTTCAGACGTTTTAAAAACTGCAGAAGGGTTTGGGCAAAATATGACACATCGCCGTTTTCAGTAATTGGCATATTTCCGGTATGAAACGTCGTAATTTGAAACTGAAAATAGGTGCAGAGAGTCAGAATTCGGCTCAAAAATCACGCTCAGGAGTCAAATTTCCGACATTTTAGACATTTTAAAAACTGCAGGTGGGTTTGGGTAAAATATGACCCATCGCCGTTTTCAGTAATTTGCATATTTTCGGTATGAAACATCGTAATTTGAAACTGAAAATAGGTGCAGAGAGTCAGAATTCGGCTCAAAAATCACGCTCAGGAGTCAAATTTCCGACATTTCAGACATTTTGAAAACTGCAGGGGGGTTTGGGCAAAATATGACCCATCGCCGTTTTCAGTAATTAGCATATTTTCGGTATGAAACGTGGTAATTTGAAACTGGAAATAGATGCAGAGAGTCAGAATTCGGCTCAAAAATCACGCTCAGGAGTCAAATTTCCGACATTTCAGACATTTTATAAACTGCAAGGGGGGTTTGGGCAAAATATGACCCATCGCCGTTTTCAGTAATTGGCATATTTTTGGTATGAAACGTCGTAATTTGAAACTGAAAATAGGTGCAGAGAGTCAGAAATCGGCTCAAAAATCACGCTCAGTAGTCAAATTTCCGACATTTCAGACATTTTGAAAACTGCAGGGGGGTTTGGGCAAAATATGACCCATCGCCGTTTCTAGTAATTGGCATATTTTCGGTATAAAAAGTCGTAATTTGAAACTGAAAATAGGTGCTGAGAGTCAGAATTCGGATAAAAAATCACGCTCAGGAGTCAAATTTCCGACATTTCAGACATTTTGAAAACTGCAGGGGGGTTTGGGCAAAATATGACCCATCGCCGTTTACAGTAATTGGCATATTTTCGGTATGAAACGTCGTAATTTGAAAGTGAAAAAAGGTGCAGAGAGTCAGAATTCGGCTCAAAAATCCCGCTCAGGAGTCAAATTTCCGACATTTCAGACATTTTGAAAATTGCAGGGGGGTTTGGGCAAAATATGACCCATGGCCGTTTTCAGTAATTGGCATATTTTCGGTATAAAAAGTCGTAATTTGAAACTGAAAATAGGTGCAGAGAGTCAGAATTCGGCTCAAAAATCGCGCTCAGGAGTCAAATTTCCGACATTTCAGACATTTTGAAAACTGCAGGGGGGTTTGAGCAAAATATGACCCATCGCTGTTTACAGTAATTGGAATATTTTCGGTATGAAACGTCGTAATTTGAAACTGAAAATAGGTGCAGAGAGTCAGAATTCGGCTCAAAAATCACGCTCAGGAGTCAAATTTCCGACATTTCAGACATTTTGAAAACTGCAGGGGGGTTTGGGCAAAATATGACCCATCGCCGTTTTCAGTAATTAGCATATTTTCGGTATGAAACGTGGTAATTTGAAACTGGAAATAGATGCAGAGAGTCAGAATTCGGCTCAAAAATCACGCTCAGGAGTCAAATTTCCGACATTTCAGACATTTTAAAAACTGCAAGGGGGGTTTGGGCAAAATATGACCCATCGCCGTTTTCAGTAATTGGCATATTTTTGGTATGAAACGTCGTAATTTGAAACTGAAAATAGGTGCAGAGAGTCAGATTTCGGCTCAAAAATCACGCTCAGGAGTCAAATTTCCGACATTTCAGACATTTTGAAAACTGCAGGGGGGTTTGGGCAAAATATGACCCACCGCCGTTTTCAGTAATTAGCATATTTTCGGTATAAAAAGTCGTAATTTGAAACTGAAAATAGGTGCAGAGAGTCAGCAGTTGGATAAAATAATCACGCTCAGGAGTCAAATTTCCGACATTTCTGACATTTTGAAAACTGCAGGGGGGTTTGGGCAAAATATGACCCATCGCCGTTTACAGTAATTGGCATATTTTCGGTATGAAACGTCGTAATTTGAAACTGAAAATAGGTGCAGAGAGTCAGATTTCGGCTCAAAAATCACGCTCAGGAGTAAAATTTCCGACATTTCAGACATTTTAAAAATTGCAGGGGGGTTTGGGCAAAATATGACCCATCGCCGTTTTCAGTAATTGGCATATTTTCGGTATGAAACTTCGTAATTTGATACTGAAAATAGGTGCAGAGAGTCAGAATTCGGCTCAAAAATCACGCTCAGGAGTCAAATTTCCGACATTTCAGACATTTTGAAAACTGCAGGGGGGTTTGGGCAAAATATGACCCATCGCCGTTTTCAGTAATTAGCATATTTTCGGTATGAAACGTCGTAATTTGAAACTGAAAATAGGTGCAGAGAGTCAGAATTCGGCTTAAAAATCACGCTCAGGATACAAATTTCCGACATTTCAGACATTTTAAAAACTGCAGGGGGGTTTGGGGAAAATATGACCCATCGCCGTTTTCAGTAATTGGCATATTTCCGGTATGAAACGTCGTAATTTGAAACTGAAAATAGGTGCAGAGAGTCAGAATTTGGCTCATAAATCACGCTCAGGAGTCAAATTTCCAACATTTCAGACATTTTAAAAACTGCAGGGGGGTTTGGGTAAAATATGACCCATCGTTGTTTTCAGTAATTGGCATATTTTCGGTATGAAACGTCGTAATTTGAAACTGAAAATAGGTGCAGAGAGTCAGGATTCGGCTCAAAAGTCACGCTCATGAGTCAAATTTCCGACATTTCAGACATTTTGAAAACTGCAGGGGGGTTTGGGCAAAATATGACCCATCGCCGTTTTCAGTAAATAGCATATTTTCGGTATGAAACGTGGTAATTTGAAACTAAAAATAGATGCAGAGAGTCAGAATTCGCCTCAAAAATCACGCTCAGGAGTCAAATTTCCGACATTTCGGATATTTTAAAAACTGCAGGGGGGTTTGGGCAAAATATGACCCATGGACGTTTTCAGTAATTTGCATATTTTCGGTATGAAACGTCGTAATTTGAAACTGAAAATAGGTGCAGAGAGTCAGAATTCGGCTCAAAAATCACGCTCAGGAGTCAAAATATCGACATTTCAGACATTTTGAAAACTGCAGGGGGTTTGGGCAAAATATGACTCATCGCCGTTTACAGTAATTGGCATATTTTTGGTATGAAACGTCGTAATTTGAAACTGTAAACAGGTGCAGAGAGTCGGAATTCGGCTCAAAAATCACGCTCAGGAGTCAAATTTCCGACATTTCAGACATTTTAAAAACTGCAGGGGGGTTTGGGCAAAATATGACCTTTTGCCGTTTTCAGTAATTGGCATATTTTCGGTATGAAACGTCGTAATTTAAAACTGAAAATAGGTGCAGAGAGTCAGAATTCGGCTCAAAAATCACGCTCAGGAGTCAAATTTCCGACATTTCAGACATTTTGAAAACTGCAGGGGGGTTTGGGCAAAATATGACCCACCGCCGTTTTCAGTAATTGGCATATTTTCGGTATAAAAAGTCGTAATTTGAAACTGAAAATAGGTGCAGAGAGTCAGCATTTGGATAAAATAATCACGATCAGGAGTCAAATTTCCGACATTTCAGACATTTTGAAAACTGCAGGGGGGTTTGGGCAAAATATGACCCATCGCCGTTTACAGTAATTGGCATATTTTCGGTATGAAACGTGGTAATTTGAAACTGGAAATAGATGCAGAGAGTCAGAATTCGGCTCAAAAATCACGCTCAGGAGTCAAATTTCCGACATTTCAGACATTTTAAAAACTGCAAGGGGGGTTTGGGCAAAATATGACCCATCGCCGTTTTCAGTAATTGGCATATTTTTGGTATGAAACGTCGTAATTTGAAACTGAAAATAGGTGCAGAGAGTCAGAATTCGGCTCAAAAATCACGCTCAGGAGTCAAATTTCCGACATTTCAGACATTTTGAAAACTGCAGGGGGGTTTGGGCAAAATATGACCCACCGCCGTTTTCAGTAATTAGCATATTTTCGGTATAAAAAGTCGTAATTTGAAACTGAAAATAGGTGCAGAGAGTCAGCAGTTGGATAAAATAATCACGCTCAGGAGTCAAATTTCCGACATTTCTGACATTTTGAAAACTGCAGGGGGGTTTGGGCAAAATATGACCCATCGCCGTTTACAGTAATTGGCATATTTTCGGTATGAAACGTCGTAATTTGAAACTGAAAATAGGTGCAGAGAGTCAGATTTCGGCTCAAAAATCACGCTCAGGAGTAAAATTTCCGACATTTCAGACATTTTAAAAATTGCAGGGTGGTTTGGGCAAAATATGACCCATCGCCGTTTTCAGTAATTGGCATATTTTCGGTATGAAACTTCGTAATTTGATACTGAAAATAGGTGCAGAGAGTCAGAATTCGGCTCAAAAATCACGCTCAGGAGTCAAATTTCCGACATTTCAGACATTTTGAAAACTGCAGGGGGGTTTGGGCAAAATATGACCCATCGCCGTTTTCAGTAATTAGCATATTTTCGGTATGAAACGTCGTAATTTGAAACTGAAAATAGGTGCAGAGAGTCAGAATTCGGCTTAAAAATCACGCTCAGGATACAAATTTCCGACATTTCAGACATTTTAAAAACTGCAGGGGGGTTTGGGGAAAATATGACCCATCGCCGTTTTCAGTAATTGGCATATTTCCGGTATGAAACGTCGTAATTTGAAACTGAAAATAGGTGCAGAGAGTCAGAATTTGGCTCATAAATCACGCTCAGGAGTCAAATTTCCAACATTTCAGACATTTTAAAAACTGCAGGGGGGTTTGGGTAAAATATGACCCATCGTTGTTTTCAGTAATTGGCATATTTTCGGTATGAAACGTCGTAATTTGAAACTGAAAATAGGTGCAGAGAGTCAGGATTCGGCTCAAAAGTCACGCTCAGGAGTCAAATTTCCGACATTTCAGACATTTTGAAAACTGCAGGGGGGTTTGGGCAAAATATGACCCATCGCCGTTTTCAGTAATTGGCATATTTTCGGTATGAAACGTCGTAATTTGAAACTGAAAATAGGTGCAGAGAGTCAGAATTTGACTCAAAAATCACGCTCAGGATTCAAATTTCCAACATTTCAGACATTTTAAAAACTGCAGAAGGGTTTGGGCAAAATATGACACATCGCCGTTTTCAGTAATTGGCATATTTCCGGTATGAAACGTCGTAATTTGAAACTGAAAATAGGTGCAGAGAGTCAGAATTCGGCTCAAAAATCACGCTCAGGAGTCAAATTTCCGACATTTTAGACATTTTAAAAACTGCAGGTGGGTTTGGGTAAAATATGACCCATCGCCGTTTTCAGTAATTTGCATATTTTCGGTATGAAACATCGTAATTTGAAACTGAAAATAGGTGCAGAGAGTCAGAATTCGGCTCAAAAATCACGCTCAGGAGTCAAATTTCAGACATTTTGAAAACTACAGGGGGGTTTGGGCAAAATATGACCCACCGCCGTTTACAGTAATTGGCATATTTTCGGTATGAAACGTCGTAATTTGAAACTGAAAATAGGTGCAGAGAGTCAGAATTTGACTCAAAAATCACGCTCAGGATTCAAATTTCCAACATTTCAGACATTTTAAAAACTGCAGAAGGGTTTGGGCAAAATATGACACATCGCCGTTTTCAGTAATTGGCATATTTCCGGTATGAAACGTCGTAATTTGAAACTGAAAATAGGTGCAGAGAGTCAGAATTCGGCTCAAAAATCACGCTCAGGAGTCAAATTTCCGACATTTTAGACATTTTAAAAACTGCAGGTGGGTTTGGGTAAAATATGACCCATCGCCGTTTTCAGTAATTTGCATATTTTCGGTATGAAACATCGTAATTTGAAACTGAAAATAGGTGCAGAGAGTCAGAATTCGGCTCAAAAATCACGCTCAGGAGTCAAATTTCCGACATTTCAGACATTTTGAAAACTGCAGGGGGGTTTGGGCAAAATATGACCCATCGCCGTTTTCAGTAATTAGCATATTTTCGGTATGAAACGTGGTAATTTGAAACTGGAAATAGATGCAGAGAGTCAGAATTCGGCTCAAAAATCACGCTCAGGAGTCAAATTTCCGACATTTCAGACATTTTAAAAACTGCAAGGGGGGGTTTGGGCAAAATATGACCCATCGCCGTTTTCAGTAATTGGCATATTTTTGGTATGAAACGTCGTAATTTGAAACTGAAAATAGGTGCAGAGAGTCAGAAATCGGCTCAAAAATCACGCTCAGTAGTCAAATTTCCGACATTTCAGACATTTTGAAAACTGCAGGGGGGTTTGGGCAAAATATGACCCATCGCCGTTTCTAGTAATTGGCATATTTTCGGTATAAAAAGTCGTAATTTGAAACTGAAAATAGGTGCTGAGAGTCAGAATTCGGATAAAAAATCACGCTCAGGAGTCAAATTTCCGACATTTCAGACATTTTGAAAACTGCAGGGGGGTTTGGGCAAAATATGACCCATCGCCGTTTACAGTAATTGGCATATTTTCGGTATGAAACGTCGTAATTTGAAAGTGAAAAAAGGTGCAGAGAGTCAGAATTCGGCTCAAAAATCCCGCTCAGGAGTCAAATTTCCGACATTTCAGACATTTTGAAAATTGCAGGGGGGTTTGGGCAAAATATGACCCATGGCCGTTTTCAGTAATTGGCATATTTTCGGTATAAAAAGTCGTAATTTGAAACTGAAAATAGGTGCAGAGAGTCAGAATTCGGCTCAAAAATCGCGCTCAGGAGTCAAATTTCCGACATTTCAGACATTTTGAAAACTGCAGGGGGGTTTGAGCAAAATATGACCCATCGCTGTTTACAGTAATTGGAATATTTTCGGTATGAAACGTCGTAATTTGAAACTGAAAATAGGTGCAGAGAGTCAGAATTCGGCTCAAAAATCACGCTCAGGAGTCAAATTTCCGACATTTCAGACATTTTGAAAACTGCAGGGGGGTTTGGGCAAAATATGACCCATCGCCGTTTTCAGTAATTAGCATATTTTCGGTATGAAACGTGGTAATTTGAAACTGGAAATAGATGCAGAGAGTCAGAATTCGGCTCAAAAATCACGCTCAGGAGTCAAATTTCCGACATTTCAGACATTTTAAAAACTGCAAGGGGGGTTTGGGCAAAATATGACCCATCGCCGTTTTCAGTAATTGGCATATTTTTGGTATGAAACGTCGTAATTTGAAACTGAAAATAGGTGCAGAGAGTCAGATTTCGGCTCAAAAATCACGCTCAGGAGTCAAATTTCCGACATTTCAGACATTTTGAAAACTGCAGGGGGGTTTGGGCAAAATATGACCCACCGCCGTTTTCAGTAATTAGCATATTTTCGGTATAAAAAGTCGTAATTTGAAACTGAAAATAGGTGCAGAGAGTCAGCAGTTGGATAAAATAATCACGCTCAGGAGTCAAATTTCCGACATTTCTGACATTTTGAAAACTGCAGGGGGGTTTGGGCAAAATATGACCCATCGCCGTTTACAGTAATTGGCATATTTTCGGTATGAAACGTCGTAATTTGAAACTGAAAATAGGTGCAGAGAGTCAGATTTCGGCTCAAAAATCACGCTCAGGAGTAAAATTTCCGACATTTCAGACATTTTAAAAATTGCAGGGGGGTTTGGGCAAAATATGACCCATCGCCGTTTTCAGTAATTGGCATATTTTCGGTATGAAACTTCGTAATTTGATACTGAAAATAGGTGCAGAGAGTCAGAATTCGGCTCAAAAATCACGCTCAGGAGTCAAATTTCCGACATTTCAGACATTTTGAAAACTGCAGGGGGGTTTGGGCAAAATATGACCCATCGCCGTTTTCAGTAATTAGCATATTTTCGGTATGAAACGTCGTAATTTGAAACTGAAAATAGGTGCAGAGAGTCAGAATTCGGCTTAAAAATCACGCTCAGGATACAAATTTCCGACATTTCAGACATTTTAAAAACTGCAGGGGGGTTTGGGGAAAATATGACCCATCGCCGTTTTCAGTAATTGGCATATTTCCGGTATGAAACGTCGTAATTTGAAACTGAAAATAGGTGCAGAGAGTCAGAATTTGGCTCATAAATCACGCTCAGGAGTCAAATTTCCAACATTTCAGACATTTTAAAAACTGCAGGGGGGTTTGGGTAAAATATGACCCATCGTTGTTTTCAGTAATTGGCATATTTTCGGTATGAAACGTCGTAATTTGAAACTGAAAATAGGTGCAGAGAGTCAGGATTCGGCTCAAAAGTCACGCTCAGGAGTCAAATTTCCGACATTTCAGACATTTTGAAAACTGCAGGGGGGTTTGGGCAAAATATGACCCATCGCCGTTTTCAGTAAATAGCATATTTTCGGTATGAAACGTGGTAATTTGAAACTAAAAATAGATGCAGAGAGTCAGAATTCGCCTCAAAAATCACGCTCAGGAGTCAAATTTCCGACATTTCGGACATTTTAAAAACTGCAGGGGGGTTTGGGCAAAATATGACCCATGGACGTTTTCAGTAATTTGCATATTTTCGGTATGAAACGTCGTAATTTGAAACTGAAAATAGGTGCAGAGAGTCAGAATTCGGCTCAAAAATCACGCTCAGGAGTCAAAATATCGACATTTCAGACATTTTGAAAACTGCAGGGGGTTTGGGCAAAATATGACTCATCGCCGTTTACAGTAATTGGCATATTTTTGGTATGAAACGTCGTAATTTGAAACTGTAAACAGGTGCAGAGAGTCGGAATTCGGCTCAAAAATCACGCTCAGGAGTCAAATTTCCGACATTTCAGACATTTTAAAAACTGCAGGGGGGTTTGGGCAAAATATGACCTTTTGCCGTTTTCAGTAATTGGCATATTTTCGGTATGAAACGTCGTAATTTAAAACTGAAAATAGGTGCAGAGAGTCAGAATTCGGCTCAAAAATCACGCTCAGGAGTCAAATTTCCGACATTTCAGACATTTTGAAAACTGCAGGGGGGTTTGGGCAAAATATGACCCACCGCCGTTTTCAGTAATTGGCATATTTTCGGTATAAAAAGTCGTAATTTGAAACTGAAAATAGGTGCAGAGAGTCAGCATTTGGATAAAATAATCACGATCAGGAGTCAAATTTCCGACATTTCAGACATTTTGAAAACTGCAGGGGGGTTTGGGCAAAATATGACCCATCGCCGTTTACAGTAATTGGCATATTTTCGGTATGAAACGTGGTAATTTGAAACTGGAAATAGATGCAGAGAGTCAGAATTCGGCTCAAAAATCACGCTCAGGAGTCAAATTTCCGACATTTCAGACATTTTAAAAACTGCAAGGGGGGTTTGGGCAAAATATGACCCATCGCCGTTTTCAGTAATTGGCATATTTTTGGTATGAAACGTCGTAATTTGAAACTGAAAATAGGTGCAGAGAGTCAGAATTCGGCTCAAAAATCACGCTCAGGAGTCAAATTTCCGACATTTCAGACATTTTGAAAACTGCAGGGGGGTTTGGGCAAAATATGACCCACCGCCGTTTTCAGTAATTAGCATATTTTCGGTATAAAAAGTCGTAATTTGAAACTGAAAATAGGTGCAGAGAGTCAGCAGTTGGATAAAATAATCACGCTCAGGAGTCAAATTTCCGACATTTCTGACATTTTGAAAACTGCAGGGGGGTTTGGGCAAAATATGACCCATCGCCGTTTACAGTAATTGGCATATTTTCGGTATGAAACGTCGTAATTTGAAACTGAAAATAGGTGCAGAGAGTCATATTTCGGCTCAAAAATCACGCTCAGGAGTAAAATTTCCGACATTTCAGACATTTTAAAAATTGCAGGGGGGTTTGGGCAAAATATGACCCATCGCCGTTTTCAGTAATTGGCATATTTTCGGTATGAAACTTCGTAATTTGATACTGAAAATAGGTGCAGAGAGTCAGAATTCGGCTCAAAAATCACGCTCAGGAGTCAAATTTCTGACATTTCAGACATTTTGAAAACTGCAGGGGGGTTTGGGCAAAATATGACCCATCGCCGTTTTCAGTAATTAGCATATTTTCGGTATGAAACGTCGTAATTTGAAACTGAAAATAGGCGCAGAGAGTCAGAATTCGGCTTAAAAATCACGCTCAGGATACAAATTTCCGACATTTCAGACATTTTAAAAACTGCAGGGGGGTTTGGGGAAAATATGACCCATCGCCGTTTTCAGTAATTGGCATATTTCCGGTATGAAACGTCGTAATTTGAAACTGAAAATAGGTGCAGAGAGTCAGAATTTGGCTCATAAATCACGCTCAGGAGTCAAATTTCCAACATTTCAGACATTTTAAAAACTGCAGGGGGGTTTGGGTAAAATATGACCCATCGTTGTTTTCAGTAATTGGCATATTTTCGGTATGAAACGTCGTAATTTGAAACTGAAAATAGGTGCAGAGAGTCAGGATTCGGCTCAAAAGTCACGCTCAGGAGTCAAATTTCCGACATTTCAGACATTTTGAAAACTGCAGGGGGGTTTGGGCAAAATATGACCCATCGCCGTTTTCAGTAAATAGCATATTTTCGGTATGAAACGTGGTAATTTGAAACTAAAAATAGATGCAGAGAGTCAGAATTCGCCTCAAAAATCACGCTCAGGAGTCAAATTTCCGACATTTCGGACATTTTAAAAACTGCAGGGGGGTTTGGGCAAAATATGACCCATAGACGTTTTCAGTAATTTGCATATTTTCGGTATGAAACGTCGTAATTTGAAACTGAAAATAGGTGCAGAGAGTCAGAATTCGGCTCAAAAATCACGCTCAGGAGTCAAAATATCGACATTTCAGACATTTTGAAAACTGCAGGGGGTTTGGGCAAAATATGACTCATCGCCGTTTACAGTAATTGGCATATTTTTGGTATGAAACGTCGTAATTTGAAACTGTAAACAGGTGCAGAGAGTCGGAATTCGGCTCAAAAATCACGCTCAGGAGTCAAATTTCCGACATTTCAGACATTTTAAAAACTGCAGGGGGGTTTGGGCAAAATATGACCTTTTGCCGTTTTCAGTAATTGGCATATTTTCGGTATGAAACGTCGTAATTTAAAACTGAAAATAGGTGCAGAGAGTCAGAATTCGGCTCAAAAATCACGCTCAGGAGTCAAATTTCCGACATTTCAGACATTTTGAAAACTGCAGGGGGGTTTGGGCAAAATATGACCCACCGCCGTTTTCAGTAATTGGCATATTTTCGGTATAAAAAGTCGTAATTTGAAACTGAAAATAGGTGCAGAGAGTCAGCATTTGGATAAAATAATCACGATCAGGAGTCAAATTTCCGACATTTCAGACATTTTGAAAACTGCAGGGGGGTTTGGGCAAAATATGACCCATCGCCGTTTACAGTAATTGGCATATTTTCGGTATGAAACGTGGTAATTTGAAACTGGAAATAGATGCAGAGAGTCAGAATTCGGCTCAAAAATCACGCTCAGGAGTCAAATTTCCGACATTTCAGACATTTTAAAAACTGCAAGGGGGGTTTGGGCAAAATATGACCCATCGCCGTTTTCAGTAATTGGCATATTTTTGGTATGAAACGTCGTAATTTGAAACTGAAAATAGGTGCAGAGAGTCAGAATTCGGCTCAAAAATCACGCTCAGGAGTCAAATTTCCGACATTTCAGACATTTTGAAAACTGCAGGGGGGTTTGGGCAAAATATGACCCATCGCCGTTTACAGTAATTGGCATATTTTCGGTATGAAACGTCGTAATTTGAAAGTGAAAAAAGGTGCAGAGTCAGAATTCGGCTCAAAAATCACGCACAGGAGTCAAATTTCCGACATTAGAGACATTTTGAAAATTGCAGGGGGGTTTGGGCAAAATATGACCCATGGCCGTTTTCAGTAATTAGCATATTTTCGGTATAAAAAGTCGTAATTTGAAACTGAAAATAGGTGCAGAGAGTCAGAATTCGGCTCAAAAATCGCGCTCAGGAGTCAAATTTCCGACATTTCAGACATTTTGAAAACTGCAGGGGGGTTTGGGCAAAATATGACCCATCGCTGTTTACAGTAATTGGAATATTTTCGGTATGAAACGTCGTAATTTGAAACTGAAAATAGGTGCAAAGAGTCAGAATTCGGCTCAAAAATCACGCTTAGGAGTCAAATTTCCGACATTTCAGACATTTTAAAAACTGCAGGGGGTTTGGGCAAAATATGACCCTTCGCCATTTTCAGTAATTTGCATATTTTCGGTATGAAACGTCGTAATTTCAAACTGAAAATAGGTGCAGAGAGTCAGAATTCGGCTCAAAAATCACGCTCAGGAGTCAAATTTCAGACATAATTAAAACTGCAGGGGGGTTTGGGCAAAATATGACCCATCGCCGTTTACAGTTATTGGCATATTTTCGGTATGAAACTTCGTAATTTGAAACTGAAAATAGGTGCAGAGAGTCGGAATTCGGCTCAAAAATCACGCTCAGGAGTCAAATTTCCGACATTTCAGACATTTTAAAAACTGCAGGGGGGTTTGGGCAAAATATGACCTTTTGCCGTTTTCAGTAATTGGCATATTTTCGGTATGAAACGTCGTAATTTGAAACTGAAAATAGGTGCAGAGAGTCAGAATTCGGCTCAAAAATCACGCTCAGGAGTCAAATTTCCGACATTTCAGACATTTTAAAAACTGCAGGGGGGTTTGGGCAATATATGACCCATCGTTGTTTTAAGTACTTGGCATATTTACGGTATGAAAAATCGTAATTTGAAACTGAAAATAGGTGCAGAGAGTCAAAATTCGGCTCAAAAATTACGCTCAGGAGTCAAATTTCCGACATTTCAGACATTTTGAAAACTGCAGGGGGGTTTGGGCAAAATATGACCCACCGCCGTTTTCAGTAATTAGCATATTTTCGGTATAAAAAGTCGTAATTTGAAACTGAAAATAGGTGCAGAGAGTCAGAATTTCGCTCATAAATCACGCTCAAGAGTCAAATTTCCAACATTTCAGACATTTTAAAAACTGCAGGGGGGTTTGGGTAAAATATGACCCATCGTTGTTTTCAGTAATTGGCATATTTTCGGTATGAAACGTCGTAATTTGAAACTGAAAATAGGTGCAGAGAGTCAGGATTCGGCTCAAAAGTCACGCTCAGGAGTCAAATTTCCGACATTTCAGACATTTTGAAAACTGCAGGGGGGTTTGGGCAAAATATGACCCATCGCCGTTTTCAGTAAATAGCATATTTTCGGTATGAAACGTGGTAATTTGAAACTAAAAATAGATGCAGAGAGTCAGAATTCGCCTCAAAAATCACACTCAGGAGTCAAATTTCCGACATTTCGGACATTTTAAAAACTGCAGGGGGGTTTGGGCAAAATATGACCCATGGACGTTTTCAGTAATTTGCATATTTTCGGTATGAAACGTCGTAATTTGAAACTGAAAATAGGTGCAGAGAGTCAGAATTCGGCTCAAAAATCACGCTCAGGAGTCAAAATATCGACATTTCAGACATTTTGAAAACTGCAGGGGGTTTGGGCAAAATATGACTCATCGCCGTTTACAGTAATTGGCATATTTTTGGTATGAAACGTCGTAATTTGAAACTGTAAACAGGTGCAGAGAGTCGGAATTCGGCTCAAAAATCACGCTCAGGAGTCAAATTTCCGACATTTCAGACATTTTAAAAACTGCAGGGGGGTTTGGGCAAAATATGACCTTTTGCCGTTTTCAGTAATTGGCATATTTTCGGTATGAAACGTCGTAATTTAAAACTGAAAATAGGTGCAGAGAGTCAGAATTCGGCTCAAAAATCACGCTCAGGAGTCAAATTTCCGACATTTCAGACATTTTGAAAACTGCAGGGGGGTTTGGGCAAAATATGACCCACCGCCGTTTTCAGTAATTGGCATATTTTCGGTATAAAAAGTCGTAATTTGAAACTGAAAATAGGTGCAGAGAGTCAGCATTTGGATAAAATAATCACGATCAGGAGTCAAATTTCCGACATTTCAGACATTTTGAAAACTGCAGGGGGGTTTGGGCAAAATATGACCCATCGCCGTTTACAGTAATTGGCATATTTTCGGTATGAAACGTGGTAATTTGAAACTGGAAATAGATGCAGAGAGTCAGAATTCGGCTCAAAAATCACGCTCAGGAGTCAAATTTCCGACATTTCAGACATTTTAAAAACTGCAAGGGGGGTTTGGGCAAAATATGACCCATCGCCGTTTTCAGTAATTGGCATATTTTTGGTATGAAACGTCGTAATTTGAAACTGAAAATAGGTGCAGAGAGTCAGAATTCGGCTCAAAAATCACGCTCAGGAGTCAAATTTCCGACATTTCAGACATTTTGAAAACTGCAAGGGGGTTTGGGCAAAATATGACCCATCGCCGTTTTCAGTAATTAGCATATTTTCGGTATAAAAAGTCGTAATTTGAAACTGCAAATAGGTGCAGAGAGTCAGCAGTTGGATAAAATAATCACGCTCAGGAGTCAAATTTCCGACATTTCTGACATTTTGAAAACTGCAGGGGGGTTTGGGCAAAATATGACCCATCGCCGTTTTCAGTAATTGGCATATTTTCGGTATGAAACTTCGTAATTTGAAACTGAAAATAGGTGCAGAGAGTCAGAATTCGGCTCAAAAATCACGCTCAGGAGTCAAATTTCCGACATTTCAGACATTTTGAAAACTGCAGGGGGGTTTGGGCAAAATATGACCCATCGCCGTTTTCAGTAATTAGCATATTTTCGGTATGAAACGTCGTAATTTGAAACTGAAAATAGGTGCAGAGAGTCAGCATTCGGCTTAAAAATCACGCTCAGGATACAAATTTCCGACATTTCAGACATTTTAAAAACTGCAGGGGGGTTTGGGGAAAATATGACCCATCGCCGTTTTCAGTAATTGGCATATTTCCGGTATGAAACGTCGTAATTTGAAACTGAAAATAGGTGCAGAGAGTCAGAATTTGGCTCATAAATCACGCTCAGGAGTCAAATTTCCAACATTTCAGACATTTTAAAAACTGCAGGGGGGTTTGGGTAAAATATGACCCATCGTTGTTTTCAGTAATTGGCATATTTTCGGTATGAAACGTCGTAATTTGAAACTGAAAATAGGTGCAGAGAGTCAGGATTCGGCTCAAAAGTCACGCTCAGGAGTCAAATTTCCGACATTTCAGACATTTTGAAAACTGCAGGGGGGTTTGGGCAAAATATGACCCATCGCCGTTTTCAGTAAATAGCATATTTTCGGTATGAAACGTGGTAATTTGAAACTAAAAATAGATGCAGAGAGTCAGAATTCGCCTCAAAAATCACGCTCAGGAGTCAAATTTCCGACATTTCAGACATTTTAAAAACTGCAGGGGGGTTTGGGCAAATTATGACCCATGGACGTTTTCAGTAATTTGCATATTTTCGGTATGAAACGTCGTAATTTGAAACTGAAAATAGGTGCAGAGAGTCAGAATTCGGCTCAAAAATCACGCTCAGGAGTCAAAATATCGACATTTCAGACATTTTGAAAACTGCAGGGGGTTTGGGCAAAATATGACTCATCGCCGTTTACAGTAATTGGCATATTTTTGGTATGAAACGTCGTAATTTGAAACTGTAAACAGGTGCAGAGAGTCGGAATTCGGCTCAAAAATCACGCTCAGGAGTCAAATTTCCGACATTTCAGACATTTTGAAAACTGCAGGGGGGTTTGGGCAAAATATGACCTTTTGCCGTTTTCAGTAATTGGCATATTTTCGGTATGAAACGTCGTAATTTAAAACTGAAAATAGGTGCAGAGAGTCAGAATTCGGCTCAAAAATCACGCTCAGGAGTCAAATTTCCGACATTTCAGACATTTTGAAAACTGCAGGGGGGTTTGGGCAAAATATGACCCATCGCCGTTTACAGTAATTGGCATATTTTCGGTATGAAACGTCGTAATTTGAAAGTGAAAAAAGGTGCAGAGAGTCAGAATTCGGCTCAAAAATCACGCTCAGGAGTCAAATTTCCGACATTTCAGACATTTTGAAAATTGCAGGGGGGTTTGGGCAAAATATGACCCATGGCCGTTTTCAGTAATTGGCATATTTTCGGTATAAAAAGTCGTAATTTGAAACTGAAAATAGGTGCAGAGAGTCAGAATTCGGCTCAAAAATCACGCTCAGGAGTCAAATTTCCGACATTTCAGACATTTTAAAAACTGCAGGGGGTTTGGGCAAAATATGACCCTTCGCCATTTTCAGTAATTTGCATATTTTCGGTATGAAACGTCGTAATTTTAAACTGAAAATAGGTGCAGAGAGTCAGAATTCGGCTCAAAAATCACGCTCAGGAGTCAAATTTCAGACATAATTAAAACTGCAGGGGGGTTTGGGCAAAATATGACCCATCGCCGTTTACAGTAATTAGCATATTTTCGGTATAAAAAGTCGTAATTTGAAACTGAAAATAGGTGCAGAGAGTCAGCAGTTGGATAAAATAATCACGCTCAGGAGTCAAATTTCCGACATTTCTGACATTTTGAAAACTGCAGGGGGGTTTGGGCAAAATATGACCCATCGCCGTTTACAGTAATTGGCATATTTTCGGTATGAAACGTCGTAATTTGAAACTGAAAATAGGTGCAGAGAGTCAGAATTCGGCTCAAAAATCACGCTCAGGAGTAAAATTTCCGACATTTCAGACATTTTAAAAATTGCAGGGGGGTTTGGGCAAAATATGACCCATCGCCGTTTTCAGTAATTGGCATATTTTCGGTATGAAACTTCGTAATTTGAAACTGAAAAAAGGTGCAGAGAGTCAGAATTCGGCTCAAAAATCACGCTCAGGAGTCAAATTTCCGACATTTCAGACATTTTGAAAACTGCAGGGGGGTTTGGGGAAAATATGACCCATCGCCGTTTTCAGTAATTGGCATATTTCCGGTATGAAACGTCGTAATTTGAAACTGAAAATAGGTGCAGAGAGTCAGAATTTGGCTCATAAATCACGCTCAGGAGTCAAATTTCCAACATTTCAGACATTTTAAAAACTGCAGGGGGGTTTGGGTAAAATATGACTCATCGTTGTTTTCAGTAATTGGCATATTTTCGGTATGAAACGTCGTAATTTGAAACTGAAAATAGGTGCAGAGAGTCAGGATTCGGCTCAAAAATCACGCTCAGGAGTCAAATTTCCGACATTTCAGACATTTTGAAAACTGCAGGGGGGTTTGGGCAAATCATGACCCATCGCCGTTTTCAGTAAATAGCATATTTTCGGTATGAAACGTGGTAATTTGAAACTAAAAATAGATGCAGAGAGTCAGAATTCGCCTCAAAAATCACGCTCAGGAGTCAAATTTCCGACATTTCGGACATTTTAAAAACTGCAGGGGGGTTTGGGCAAAATATGACCCATGGACGTTTTCAGTAATTTGCATATTTTCGGTATGAAACGTCGTAATTTGAAACTGAAAATAGGTGCAGAGAGTCAGAATTCGGCTCAAAAATCACGCTCAGGAGTCAAAATATCGACATTTCAGACATTTTGAAAACTGCAGGGGGTTTGGGCAAAATATGACTCATCGCCGTTTACAGTAATTGGCATATTTTCGGTATGAAACGTCGTAATTTGAAACTGAAAACAGGTACAGAGAGTCGGAATTCGGCTCAAAAATCACGCTCAGGAGTCAAATTTCCGACATTTCAGACATTTTAAAAACTGCAGGGGGGTTTGGGCAAAATATGACCTTTTGCCGTTTTCAGTAATTGGCATATTTTCGGTATGAAACGTCGTAATTTAAAACTGAAAATAGGTGCAGAGAGTCAGAATTCGGCTCAAAAATCACGCTCAGGAGTCAAATTTCCGACATTTCAGACATTTTGAAAACTGCAGGGGGGTTTGGGCAAAATATGACCCATCGACGTTTACAGTAATTGGCATATTTTCGGCATGAAACGTCGTAATTTGAAACTGAAAATACGTGCAGAGAGTCAGAATTCGGCTCAAAAATCACGCTCAGGAGTAAAATTTCCGACATTTCAGACATTTTAAAAACTGCAGGGGGGTTTGGGCAAAATATGACCCATCGCCGTTTTCAGTAATTGGCATATTTTCGGTATGAAACGTCGTAATTTGAAACTGAAAATAGGTGCAGAGAGTCAGAATTCGGCTCAAAAATCACGCTCAGAAGTCTAATTTCCGACATTTCAGACATTTTGAAAACTGCAGGGGGGTTTGGGCAAAATATGACCCATCGCCGTTTTCAGTAATTAGCATATTTTCGGTATGTAACGTCGTAATTTGAAACTGAAAAAAAGGTGCAGAGAGTCAGAATTCGGCTCAAAAATCACGCTCAGGATTCAAATTTCCGACATTTCAGACATTTTAAAAACTGCAGGGGGGTTTGGGCAAAATATGACCCATCGCCGTTTTCAGTAATTGGCATATTTTCGGTATGAAACGTCGTAATTTGAAACTGAAAATATGTGCAGAAATTCAGAATTCGGCCCAAAAATCACGCTCAGGAGTCAAATTTCCGGCATTTCAGACATTTTAAAAACTGCAGGGGGGTGTGGGCAAAATATGACCCATCGCCATTTTCAGTAATTGGCATATTTTCGTTATGAAACGTCGTAATTTGAAACTGAAAATAGGTGCAGAGAGTCAGAATTCGGCTAAAAAATCACGCTCAGGAGTCAAATTTCCGACATTTCAGACATTTTGAAAACTGCAGGGGTGTTTGGGCGAAATATGACCCATCGCCGTTTTCAGTAATTAGCATATTTTCGGTATGAAACGTGGTAATTTAAAACTGAAAATAGATGCAGAGAATCAGAATTCGGCTCAAAAATCACGCTCAGGAGTCAAATTTCCGACCTTTCAGACATTTTAAAAACTGCAGGGAGGTTTGGGCAAAATATGACCCATCGCCATTTTCAGTAATTGGCATATTTTCGGTATGAAAGTTCGTAATTTGAAACTGAAAATAGGTGCAGAGAGTCAGAATTCGGCTCAAAAATCACCCTCAGGAGTCAAATTTCCGACATTTCAGACATTTTGAAACTGTAGGGGGTTTTGGGCAAAACATGACCCATCGCCGTTTTCAGTAATTGGCAAATTTTCGGTATAAAAAGTCGTAATTTGAAACTGAAAATAGCTGCAGAGAGTCAGAATTCGGATACAAAATCACACTCAGGAGTCAAATTTCCGACATTTCAGACATTTTGAAAACTGCAGGGGGGTTTGGGCAAAATATGACCCATCGCCGTTTACAGTAACTAGCATATTTTCGGTATGAAACGTCGTAATTTGAAACTAAAAATAGGTGCAGAGAGTCATAATTCAGCTCAAAAATCACGCTCAGGAGTCAAATTTCCGACATTTCAGGCATTTTGAAAACTGCAGGGGGGTTTGGGCAAAATATGACCCATCGCCGTTTACAGTAATTGGCATATTTTCGGTATAAAAAGTCGTAATTTGAAACTAAAAATAGGTGCAGAGAGTCAGAATTCGGCTCTAAAATCACGCTCAGGAGTCAAATTTCCTACATTTCATACATTTTGAAAACTGCAGGGGGGTTTGGGCAAGATATGACCCATCGCCGTTTTCAGTAATTGGCATATTTTCGGTGTGAAACGTCGTAATTTAAAACTGAAAATAGGTGCAGAGAGTCAGAATTCGGCTAAAAAATCACGCTCAGGAGTCAAATTTCCGACATTTCAGAAATTTTAAAAACTGCAGGGGGGTTTGGGCAAAATATGACCCATCGCCGATTTCAGTAATTGGCATATTTTCGGTATGAAACGACGTAATTTGAAACTGAAAATAGGTGCAGAGAGTCAGAATTCGGCTCAAAAATCACGCTCAGGAGTCAAATTTCCGACATTTCAAACATTTTGAAAATTGCAGGGGGGTTTAGGCAAAATATGACCCATCGCCGTTTTCAGTAATTGGCATATTTTCGGTATAAAAAGTCGTAATTTGAAACAGAAAATAGGTGCAGAGAGTCAGAATTCGGCTCAAAAATCACGCTCAGGAGTCAAATTTCCGACGTTTCAGACATTTTGAAAACTGCAGGGGGGTTTGGGCAAAATATGACCCATCGTCGTTTTCAGTAATTGGCATATTTTCGGTATAAAAAGTCGTAATTTAAAACTGAAAATAGGTGCAGAGAGTCAGAATTCGGCTCAAACATCACGTTCAGGAGTCAAATTTCCGACATTTCAGACATTTTGAAAAATGCAGGGGGGTTTGGGCAAAATATGACCCATCACGTTTTCAGTAATTGGCATATTTTCGGTATAAAAAGTCGTAATTTGTAAGTGAAATTAGGTGCAGAGAGTCAGAATTCAGATAAAAAATCACGCTCAGGATTCAAATTTCCGACATTTCAGACATTTTGAAAACTGCAGGGGGGGTTTGGGCAAAATATGACCCATCGCCGTTTTCAGTAATTGGCATATTTTCGGTATAAAAAGTCGTAATTTGGAACTGAAAATAGGTGCAGAGAGTCAGAATTTGGCTCAAAAATCACGCTCAGGAGTCAAATTTCCGACATTTCAAACATTTTGAAAAGTGCAGGGGGGTTTGGGCAAAATATGACCCATCGCCGTTTACAGTAATTGGCATATTTTCGGTATGATACTGTAACACGGATTTGGTTCCTCTCTCTACTTCCTTCTTTCTTTGCCCTCTACCCGTAATCTTACTTTTTATTCTCTACCAAGGGACTCCAAAACTTTTACCAAAGCCAACTCCACGCCACGTGGTCCTAAGACGATTGACCGACTTAGGATTCTACAACCAGTATGGCGTGACCTAGGCCTTGAGCAAAACCCTAGAGTCACCTCTGCTGCCACCACCAGACCAGTAACACAGAGCAATGATCGAGGTCTGGATCGATCACGCTAATTAATCAACCTTGGGGCTTGATCCCCACTAGTAGTTTATAACCTCGGAAACTTGAGTGTGGAATTAATTACACGGGAATGATTCGATGTTAGAATCGGCGCCCAATCCAACTCTGCCTCGTGTGGACCACGTGACCAGGACAAGTATACACATAACCAAATGGAAACAATAAAATGCAAATTAATAACAAATTTAATTTATTAAAAGAAAACTAAAACAAAATCTAAATATGTTCACTCCCTATCACTTTAACACTCCCTACTTGACCTGAATGGCAAATGAGAAGACTATTTCTATACATAACCATAGCAACTATACCTCTATATTTTCCAGCTAAGATGTTGGGCTGGTCTTGGGGAGAGGTAAGATGTTTGACCTCTCCCAGCTGCTCGGCAGATCACACTCTGATCTGTCCTCGTCTGGCCTAGCCCAGACTAGAACCTTGTATCCTTCCGCCTAGTCAAAGTTTTACCAAGTTACTAGCCAGGTTTAAGTTATAACAATTAACCTCTGTTGTACTTAATTGATCCAGACTGGTTGAATTATTTTACTGAATTGAATTACAAACATCTAACGGTAGAGCTGTTCCCGATCCCCAAAATGGTTAATTGAACTTTGAGAAATACTAGACATGTCAACCCTGCTGACCTATGACCGCCGGTCACTCCGCCTTAAAAGTTAGATCTGATTCGTGACGTCACTGATGGTGACTTAAACTCAATAATTAGAATACTCTTGATATTGTATCCAGTACTATTATACAATACAATTTTAATTCAAAATGAATAAAGGCTAATTTTCTCTAAATTACTGAATACTATAGGATGATTCATTATACGCAGCTATGAACAAAGATACCCGCCATTTGTGACTCAGACCTGCTAATTCCCAGGGGACTGGGCGTTGTTGAGAGGTCAGGTCCCTACTCGAACTTCTGGAACCTTCTGGAATAATTCTTACAACAGCCTAGTTTGTTACAACCCCCCCGCACAAGCACTTAGTAAACCTTGTTAATTTGTTAAAATTCACGAGGTTTAGTATCCAAACCCACAATTCAACTCATGCCACAAACAAAAGCTAACCTAACTAATAAAATTTGACAAATAATAGTCCAACATCATAATGAACATGTTCATATTTCATAAATTTCTCAGCTGTCAACTGACAGCAATCCTCTAATATCAGGAAACATACATCCTATCCTTACTGACATAGCTAAATAACATGTCCCTACTCTACCATCAAAAACTAGCTATTAAACTCTTGGCTCTTCACTAGCCAAGTCCATGTGTCCTCTAGAGCCGGCCACTCCGTGCTCAAACAAACATTAAAGTTATATCATCAGACTGAACTTTGTCATCCGGGAGCGTACTACGGAACTATCAGGTACACATCCGTGTACTAACCACTCCCCATCAATGTCAACCTTGACATGTTAAGGAACACACCTAACGTTTATTACATGTATCTAAAAATAAAAAAAAAAATCCTATACTATATCACAGGTTTCAGCTGACTGTACAGCCAAGTGTTCTCACTCACTAGAAGTGTCAATGTTTATATTGGTCCGCCTCTCCTGTGTTCAAACATTCTGAAAAAAAATAGCACAACATAATTTTCCATAACCGTTTGTTCTGGGCTGAGACAATTACACAGGGGCTTCGATTTTGATTACTGACCAATTCATAGAGTAAAATTCATATATTATACCAGAATTATTATTTTAAATCTGTTTTTCAACATTTATAAAGTATTGATTCTAAATCTGTTTTTCAACATTTAAACAAAAGTGTCCAGATGTTCTTTACACAGATGTTCAGAGCCAACTTTGTTGTTTGTGTCAATTGTTCATATTGAGTAATCGAGAAAAAAAAATCGATGCTGCTGGATGCTGAATGTAGTCGCTGACGATGACGGTGTCGATCTTGCTTCTTCATGTGTAGACATCAATACCTGGTCCTCTTGTACTCCCATCCGGTACTCCTGAATGACGACAGAGTGTAGTAGAGCGGAGTGCCAAGTGACAGCTGTAGAATACTGTTACTTCGGCCATTAATCTTGCTCTCGACAGTCCACACGCCTTCATATCAATCACAGTTTACACGGCAGTCTTGATGTTAAACTTGACGGCGCAGATGACCACAGCAGAGCAGGACTGGATGTACCAACGGTGTCTCTTAGCAGGAGTGGTGTCAGAAGGTCGTAGAGGCGGGTTGCTTGTTTGCAGAACAGGTGAATCTCGTCTTCCATCATTGCTCACGTCATCTCAGGCGTTTCTTGATGTCCCCAGGTTACTAGGCCGTAAACACCAACTGTGTATACCCTCGTACCGCCGACTTTAGGCCAAAGGAGACAATTTTGCGACCTTCTATTGGCGAGTCCCGGTACTCTGTAGGGAAACCGTGCCTTCCACCTGTGACCGCCTTATTTCCGCTTTCTTGTTACTTCAGATGACGTAATCATTAATCTTCCGGCGAAATTCTTGAGTACTGCTACGTGCTTTCCATTTCTTGACCTCTCCTCCAACACTGCTGGAATGGCTGCAGTCTTGATGACGCAGCAGGTGGGTATTGGTGATCTCGAGACAGCTACCCCGGCGTTGTATGGCACCTCCGGTGACTGCTATAATGTGGACAGCTCGCTGGCCCTGACAACCTCGTTAGTGACGTGAGGCGTCGGCCGGGTGACTCTTGGACAGTCACTCATCCCCAAAGTAACTGATGTATGGGTTACTGGGTCTGGTGGGGGGAGGGCTTTGTGTAACGTGCCTCCCCCTCGGTCTTTACAGACAAGGGTTCACGTGTGGCTGGAACAACTGGGTCGGTGTACCAATCAGACCTGGGAACAGACAGACACAACACAGCGGAAGCATAGATATACCCTGGGTTTGGTGGAGGTGGAACCCCAGAGCACGGTAAAAGTTGCTACCTGAGTCAAGTATAGACATAGTACATCTCATTGCCTTTACAGGAAAATCTAATCAATACTAAATTATACTAACTAAGGAAGTTACTTTACTGTACAGCGCGAGATCTCGTCACCATAGGGTGGCGAGACTGCACCTGACTACTGATGAGCGATGACAGAGGGTCATCCTCATCTTCTGACTCGTCGGTGAAGCCATGAGTCAGCACTGCTGAGTCAGGAACTAGACCCGCTGAAGGCAGTTCTAATTCCTCTCTAGCATGATATTGTTTCAATTTATTTACATGAATTGTCCTTTCCACCTGGTCCTCGAACACTCCTTTTATAACAAGATTAACCGGCCCCGCCCTTTTAATTACTCTATATGGTCCTCGCCACCTCGGAGCTAGTTTCCTGCTCTGATTGGCGGGCGCAGCCTCATTCACTCTCAATACGAGGCTTCCTTCCTTCAACTCAAGAGGGCGCACTTTCTTGTCATAAAAATGAGCATACCGAGTCCGTGCCTTCTTGGACGCTTCAGCTGCAATATTCCATGCATTTCTCATTTTACCCAGGACCTCTGAAGGATAGTCCTCCCCGTATGCAACATTATGTCTGTTAAGCAGACCTGACGGGAAATTGCATGAATTACCAGTAAACAAATGAAGTGGTTGGGTGTTAATTGATTGGTGGATGGCAGTATTCAAGGCGAACTGAACATAGGGTAGGTGTTCATCCCAGGTGTTTGCATCATGTTCAGCAAGGATTGCAAGCATATCCTTGACTGAACGATTAGTCCGTTCCGTCATTCCGTTTGCTTGTGGGTGGTAGGCCGTTGTAAAAGCCGAAGTTGTCTCTAAAATCTTACAAACTTCTCTAAATATATTCCCATTGAATTCTTGACCCCGGTCAGAGACTAAAACTTTAGGAGGTCCGAATACAGTAACGAACCTACGCAAGAACGCATCTGCAACCGAACGAGAATCCTTCTGAGGTAATGCAACTAGTGTAGTGTATCTAGACAGATGGTCAACTAGCACCAACACATATCTATTACCCGCATGACTGTGGTGTAAATCAATCAGATCGGCCCCCACACGATCTAACGGTTCACGACTTTCAGGAAATTCCTGAAGTGGGGCTTGTACCTTAAGGGTACCTTTCCTCCTCTGGCAACGAGGGCACGACTTCACGAAATTGATTACCTCAGAAAGTAATCCTGGAAAATAAAATAGAGACTTTGCTTTTAAGTGCGTTTTAAAGATCCCCGGATGCCCTGCAATTTTAGAAGCATGCGCAAGCTTTAACGCTGATGACCGCAACGCGTCCGGAATAACTAGCTGAAATACTGCCCTATCATTCTGGCTATTAACATAATACAGGACGCCCTGTTTCATTTCAAAATCATGTATAGGTAAATTCTTTTTCTTTTTGGGGTATTTTCCTCCCTCTAAATACTCAATAATCTCTTTCCATCTAGGCTCGCTCATCTGGTATTCTCTCATTTTATCTGATGGAATGGTTTCAATGTTTTCATTAATCTGTACTGCCGCTATATTTCTACTTAGCGTATCTGGCACAACATGTGCTGGACCAGGCTTGTACAAGATCTGGAATGAGTGGGCCGAAAGTTCGTGAGACCAGCGTGACATTCGTGGGCATTTTGTTCGCTTTTTAAATATGTGTGTTAACGCTCGATGGTCTGTGTAGATTACAAAATGCCGCTGAAATAGGTAAGGCTCGAAATACCTAACTGATTCTACTACTGCCAGTGCCTCCCGATCCGTAGCTGAATAGCGAACTTCAGGTCCTTTGACCTTCCTACTGAAATAGGCTACTGGATGGGGTAAATTATCTGCGTCTCGCTGAATTAAGCACCCGCCAATAGCAATACCGCTGGCGTCAGTGTGCACTTCCCACTCTTTCTCAAAATCAGGAATAGCCAATACCGGTGTCGTGATTAGTTGGTCTTTCAGTTTGCGATAGGCCTCGTCATGTTCTGATTTCCACACAAACTTCGCATTTTTCTTTGTCAGATCAGTCAGGGGTGCTGAAATGCCAGCGAAACCTTCAATGTGACGACGAAAATATCCGGCCGCCCCAAAAAACCTACGCACGTCCTTTGCTGTCCTTGGAGTAGGCATGTCAGCAATGGCGCGGCAAGAATCTGGGTCAGGTCGGATACCGTCTGGGCACACCTGGAACCCCAGAAATTTGAATTTCTGAGCCGCCAAGGTGCACTTCTGAACATTCAGCCTGAAACCTGCCTGATCTAACAACTTCAAAGTCTCAGTCAAGTCCTGTAGGTGTTCCTCAAACGTCCTGGAATATATCACAACATCATCCAGGTACGCTAAAGAATGCCTACCCAGTACCGGACTAAGGATAAAGTTGATGGCCCTCTGAAACGACGAAGGCGCTGTCTTCAAACCAAACGGCATCCTACGGAATTGATAAGTGTGCCTACCATCCGAGAATGCTGTTTTTTCCCTATCCTGTTCTGCCACCGGAATCGCCCAATACGCCGATTTTGCGTCAAGAGTTGAGAAATACTTAGCAGCACCAAATTGATCTATTATCTCCTGTATTCGGGGCAACGGATACACATCACCCTTAGTTAATTCGTTCACCTTCCGGTAGTCAACACAGAAACGATAACTACCGTCCGGTTTCCGAACTAGCACAACAGGAGAGAGCCACGGTGACGTACTAGGCTCTATCACGCCCTGTCTCAACATTTTCTGGCACTCCTCCCTGATAATGTTCTTTGCCTGTTCCGGCAACCTCCACTGTCTTGTGTACACAGGCAAATGGTCACCAGTTGGAATGGTGTGCTCGATCTTATCAAGGAGACCAATCTGGTCATCCTCTGTCGCAAACAATTTCGGGAATTTTCGTAAAACTCCTCTCAGTGCCTTCCTATCCGCCTGTGCAACATGTTGCAAATCAAGTGCTGAAATTAATTTTTCCACTTCCTCTACATTCTGTGCAACATTTCTCGTCTCGTATTGTACTTTGGATGGTGTTTTAGTTTTCAACATATTCAGTGCACTACATTGTGCAGTGACGGCTGGCGTCTCAGCTGACTCATGGTGAAAGATTTCTGTGTCCTCCACCATGGTTCCCTGAGATACCCTATCACCTGCCCTGAAGCGAAAAGTCTTATGTGAAAGATTGACAACTGGAATGAGTGCACCTTTATCGAGCACTACAACTAAGTGATGAGGAATTAATAAACTATCACATCTCCCAGCCACCTGAAGGGTGGTACCTGGTTGTATGTGACGTCCCACGGCTACTTTAATAAATTTAACAGAATGTGGTGGGCAACTCTGTTTAGTCAATGCATGCAATGCGCATGACCTCTTAACTGTGTCTGGAAGAGACTTAAAAATCAATTTTGGATAGTGCGCATTATATTTCTGCTTCCTCTTAATTGAAGCTACAACTGGAGGATGGTCGATCATCTCCACTGGGTAGGAAGTCTGTCCCAACTGCAACCTGCAGTTCCTAGCCCCTTTTTGAGCAGACAAGGAATAATCAAATCGCGACAGAAAATCAGTTCCCATTAAGATGTGACCAGGAAAATCAAGGTTCTCTACGATCGTACATGTGTGAGGCTGCAATGCCCCACCAATCCCAAAATTAACTGTACCTTGACCTACGATCTCAATCTTTTCCCCATTGACTGCTGTTAATGTCTTTGCGCAACGTTGAAGACGTGCATACTTAAAATTGCTGAAGGCTGATTTTTTAATTACCGTTGCCTGGCTTCCTGTATCAACAAAAGCTGTCAATCTCACACCTTCCACTTTCACCTCAAAAGTAGGCCTACCATCACTAGGAGCCTGCTTTCATGCTTTCGTAGGAGTGACTTCGCAATCCCTCTGTATATGCCCGCGCTTCCAGCAGGAGTAACACCTCCGCGGATCTCTGTTGGTACCCCGCGCAGGGTGGCTCGAACTTGCAGCTGAGGGCTGCTTCCCGCCTGATGAACCCGCGCCACAGTTCCTCGGCTTGGCTCCCTCGCCTTTACTTAACGCCTCTACGTATGGCGACAACTGAGTGCCCGGCGTCTCCGTGCGCATCTGCCTGTCTAAGGCTGTGGCGGCCTGGGGTTGGGGTTGAGGTATGGTGTGGGTGGCCTGGGGTTGGGGTGTGGATGGAGGTTGGGGTTGAGGTATGGTGTGGGTGACCTCAGGCTGGGGTGTGGATTGAGGTTGGGGTGGGTATGGGGTGGCCTGGGGCTGGAATGGGTATGGGTATGGGTATGGGGTGGCCTGGGGTTGGAATGGGTATGGGGTGGCCTGGGGTTGGAATGGGTATGGGTATGGGTATGGGGTGGCCTGGGGTTGGAATGGGTATGGAGTGGCCTGGGGTTGGGGGAAGGGTTGGTATGGGAACTGAGGATGGGGTTGGTATGGGAATTGAGGATGGGGTAGGTATGGGAGGTGGGGTTGGGGTTGTTGTAGTGACGGATGAGGTGTACCTAGGTGTTGTGGGTGCTGTGGTATTGGTGTTATGTTGGGTAGTTCCTGCTGTTGGTGTGGTTGTTCATGTTCCCGTTGAACGGGTTGCTGTTCTCTACCGAGCGAAGTGGGACGTCCTGCCATACTAACTGAGGCCCCCTGTCTGCCCTGCTGGCATGGCGTCGATGTTCTTTGTGGGGGAACCCAAGACGGCTCTCCCCACTCATGGGACGACTCCTCGCAAGACTCCCCACTCATGTCAATAATAGTATCGCTACTGGGATGGAAAGATACCCTCGACTGCCCAGTCCCATGCAGAACCCGTGAACTCGTCGCTTCAGTCCCACTGACCCCACCTGTGGTGCCAGTTGAGCTACCTGAGCGATCCCCAGTGGTGACGGAAGAGGTTCTATCCTCTACACTCCCATTCCCACTGGTCCCTACTGACTGGTCATTATCTGGGTTAAACATTTTCTGTGATTCCTGGTGTGCCACGTCTCTTCTAAACTACCCTTTAGTACACCCTCGACCCGGACTCACTACAACCGTGATCTTACACAAAAAAAAATCACAACTCTATTCTAAGAGAAAACTACTAGATTACCAAAATAGGAAATACAACGATTTATCGAGAGAATCGCTGAAGTGAATCCAATGAATGAGTGTCTGCCCCGCACTCGTGTCTGACCGTGAAATATCCCGCAGTTCTATTGCTGAAACCTAAGTCCTTTACGTTAAAAAAAATTAAAGAATCTAATTTATATAAAACAATTTAAATGATAACGCAACTAACGCGCAGCACTCGTGATGGATTAATAAAGGATATTTCCTGAATTTGAATACTAAGCGCACTTGAAGTGAGCAGCGTGGCCCCTGATGACTGATGGAGCGGGACCAGCTGCGCTGAAAAAAAACTAAGTCCCGCGCTTTTTCGCTTAAACGCTGAAAAATCAAAATTTTTGTTCTGAAGGAAAATAACTAGTTTTACGTTCATAAACCGCTCTAGCGATTAATATAGACACCCAGGACATATATATGCTTACCGACAATTGAATTTTTATCAAAAACTGCGTTTTTACTCAATTGCTGGACTCTGCCAATTTTTCTGACTTCGAGGGAAAAAAATTTCTATCACCCCAAATATCACAAAACTCCTTTAATTCACAAAAATTTGGGTTTCTCGTTCCCAGATATAAATACGTTATTATTTACTACTGACGTTGTATACAGAACAATACTGACACATCGGGCGGTTTCAACACTCACTAATTCGATTTTTCGTCAAAATCCGAGATTTTCACCTCCCATGGACTCTGACAAAATTACAACACGATTTTCTCGAAAAAATACTTTAATTCGGCAAAAATGTACTTATCACTGTTTAATGCTTACGGACAGAATTACGTCCCTTGCGCGCACTAGAGAGTAATACTGGCCCCAGAATATACACAAAACATGAAAATTAGAATTTCCGCCAAAAAGTCAGATTCTAGCCCAAGCTGGACTTAGAAAATTTTCCACCTACGTTTCTACTGAAAACAGAATTCTAAGTCTACAAACACAATTCTACCGTCTTACTGGTAACAACTAGAAAATATCATCCGCATCGACTGGGGAATCCTAATGATACCCAGATCATACACGTGACCCACGAATACAAATTAATTACAGTTAACGACTTTCCGACATCGACTTATCCCAACTTATTCCCGAAAACTTATCCCAAAATACTTAGAAATATTCCACGGACTCTATTAAGCATTTACACGCAACTTATTATCCCTTAAAGTCCTTCACTTATCTATCGTGACCGACACATAGCCCTAAGTCCAGAGGATTAACTACACTCTAGCAACAACGCCTCTGACTTAGACTAATACAACAGGGAATAACAAACTTAACGTACGCACTTAGCCTAATATGCAAGAAAATGCTAAACACTTTGATAAAAAAAAATGTTTAACCGGGGATTGAATTTAAGGGGAAAAAAAATTAATCTAGAACAACGCAAATAAACGGAAATTACTTTATAAATTTAAGTATACTTAATTCAAAAATGCACTCGACTTAATCTTATAATTGTTCCTACCGGCTCGCCGTACCACACCTA
This sequence comes from Procambarus clarkii, assembly GCF_040958095.1. Classification (NCBI taxonomy): domain Eukaryota; kingdom Metazoa; phylum Arthropoda; class Malacostraca; order Decapoda; family Cambaridae; genus Procambarus; species Procambarus clarkii. The sequence goes on from NW_027189326.1 coordinate 138,795, forward strand.
GCCTAGGGGCCACACCCTCTAGGTTCCAACAGAGCGACACGCAGCTTTCAGCAACAATTATGACTAGGGACGACTCAACCTCCACTAAGTGTGCGATCACTTAGTTGTTGAATCGCTGCTAGGTAGGTTACTAGTCCGTCCCTCGGAGGCCGCAACGCCCTTCACGGATTACGTTTTTCCTAGCGTTTTGGGTCGTCTAATAACGCCCTCGGACTATCTACTGGCGTCCCACAGATATATCCGCCCCCGACAGCCCTCAAGGAACTGCTGTTGAGAGTATGGCGGCTCCCAACACCTCTGAATTAATTGCAATGGGTCGAGTATGGTACCCAGTCCAATCAACTCGGAGCGGTCTCCTTTTCAATAAATCTATTTTAACAGCCTAATCTTACTAACTAAACCTTAATCATATCAGCCCGCATGACCCAAGATTCGCCAATCCCCACTCAAACGCACTGTTGTGGGGCGCACTGCTAATCCTGGCCCGCGGCTGTCTCCTTAGCATCCGCGCACGTGTTCGAACGGCTAGACGCGTGAGCCTTTCAACAATTTCAAACAAAATTGTTGAAACCACCGCTGTGCACCATTGTAACACGGATTTGGTTCCTCTCTCTACTTCCTTCTTTCTTTGCCCTCTACCCGTAATCTTACTTTTTATTCTCTACCAAGGGACTCCAAAACTTTTACCAAAGCCAACTCCACGCCACGTGGTCCTAAGACGATTGACCGACTTAGGATTCTACAACCAGTATGGCGTGACCTAGGCCTTGAGCAAAACCCTAGAGTCACCTCTGCTGCCACCACCAGACCAGTAACACAGAGCAATGATCGAGGTCTGGATCGATCACGCTAATTAATCAACCTTGGGGCTTGATCCCCACTAGTAGTTTATAACCTCGGAAACTTGAGTGTGGAATTAATTACACGGGAATGATTCGATGTTAGAATCGGCGCCCAATCCAACTCTGCCTCGTGTGGACCACGTGACCAGGACAAGTATACACATAACCAAATGGAAACAATAAAATGCAAATTAATAACAAATTTAATTTATTAAAAGAAAACTAAAACAAAATCTAAATATGTTCACTCCCTATCACTTTAACACTCCCTACTTGACCTGAATGGCAAATGAGAAGACTATTTCTATACATAACCATAGCAACTATACCTCTATATTTTCCAGCTAAGATGTTGGGCTGGTCTTGGGGAGAGGTAAGATGTTTGACCTCTCCCAGCTGCTCGGCAGATCACACTCTGATCTGTCCTCGTCTGGCCTAGCCCAGACTAGAACCTTGTATCCTTCCGCCTAGTCAAAGTTTTACCAAGTTACTAGCCAGGTTTAAGTTATAACAATTAACCTCTGTTGTACTTAATTGATCCAGACTGGTTGAATTATTTTACTGAATTGAATTACAAACATCTAACGGCAGAGCTGTTCCCGATCCCCAAAATGGTTAATTGAACTTTGAGAAATACTAGACATGTCAACCCTGCTGACCTATGACCGCCGGTCACTCCGCCTTAAAAGTTAGATCTGATTCGTGACGTCACTGATGGTGACTTAAACTCAATAATTAGAATACTCTTGATATTGTATCCAGTACTATTATACAATACAATTTTAATCCAAAATGAATAAAGGCTAATTTTCTCTAAATTACTGAATACTATAGGATGATTCATTATACGCAGCTATGAACAAAGATACCCGCCATTTGTGACTCAGACCTGCTAATTCCCAGGGGACTGGGCGTTGTTGAGAGGTCAGGTCCCTACTCGAACTTCTGGAACCTTCAGGAATAATTATTACAACAGCCTAGTTTGTTACAATACGTCGTAATTTGAAAATGAAATTAGGTGCAGAGAGTCAGAATTCAGATAAAAAATCACGCTCAGGAGTCAAATTTCCGACATTTCAGACATTTTGAAAACTGCAGGGGGGTTTGGGCAAAATATGACCCATCGCCATTTTCAGTAATTGGCATATTTTCGGTATAAATAGTCGAAATTTGAAACTGAAAATAGGTGCAGAGAGTCAGAATTTGGGTCAAAAATCACGCTCAGGAGTCAAATTTCCGACATTTCAGACATTTTGAAAACTGCAGGGGGGTTTGGGCAAAATATGACCCATCGCTGTTTTCAGTAATTGGAATATTTTAGGTATGAAACGTCGTAATTTGAAACTGAAAATAGGTGCAAAGAGTCCGAATTCGGCTAAAAAATCACGCTCAGGATTCAAATTTCCGACATTACAGACATTTTGAAAACTGCAGGGGGTTTGGGCAAAATATGACCCATCGCCGTTTTCAGTAATTGGCATATTTTCGGTATAAAAAGTCGTAATTTGAAACTGAAAATAGGTGCAGAAATTCAGAATTCGGCCCAAAAATCACGCTCAGGAGTCAAATTTCCGGCATTTCAGACATTTTAAAAACTGCAGGGGGGTGTGGGCAAAATATGACCCATCGCCATTTTCAGTAATTGGCATATTTTCGGTATGAAACGTCGTAACTTGAAACCGAAAATAGGTGCAGAGAGTCAGAATTCGGCTAAAAAATCACGCTCAGGAGTCAAATTTCCGACATTTCAGACATTTTGAAAACTGCAGGGGTGTTTGGGCGAAATATGACCCATCGCCGTTTTCAGTAATTAGCATATTTTCGGTATGAAACGTGGTAATTTGAAACTGAAAATAGATGCAGAGAATCAGAATTCGGCTCAAAAATCACGCTCAGGAGTCAAATTTCCGACCTTTCAGACATTTTAAAAACTGCAGGGAGGTTTGGGCAAAATATGACCCATCGCCATTTTCAGTAATTGGCATATTTTCGGTATGAAAGTTCGTAATTTGAAACTGAAAATAGGTGCAGAGAGTCAGAATTCGGCTCAAAAATCACCCTCAGGAGTCAAATTTCCGACATTTCAGACATTTTGAAACTGCAGGGGGGTTTGGGCAAAATATGACCCATCGCCGTTTTCAGTAATTGGCATATTTTCGGTATAAAAAGTCGTAATTTGAAACTGAAAATAGTTGCAGAGAGTCAGAATTCGGCTCAAAAATCACGCTCAGGAGTCAAATTTCCGACATTTCAGACATTTTGAAAACTGCAGGGGGGTTTGGGCAAAACATGACCCATCGCCGTTTACTGTAATTGGCATATTTTCGGTATGAAACTTCGTAATTTGAAACTGAAAATAGGTGCAGAGAGTCAGAATTTAGGCTCAAAAATCACGCTCAGGAGTCAAATTTCCGACATTTCAGACATTTTAAAAACTGCAGGGGGGTTTGGGCAAAATATGACCCTTCGCCGTTTTCAGTAATTGGCATATTTTCGGTATGAAACGTCGTAATTTGAAACTGAAAATAGGTGCAGAGAATCAGAATTCGGCTCAAAAATCACGCTCAGGAGTCAAATTTCCGACATTTCAGACATTTTGAAAACTGTAGGGGGTTTTGGGCAAAACATGACCCATCGCCGTTTTCAGTAATTGGCAAATTTTCGGTATAAAAAGTCGTAATTTGAAACTGAAAATAGCTGCAGAGAGTCAGAATTCGGATACAAAATCACACTCAGGAGTCAAATTTCCGACATTTCAGACATTTTGAAAACTGCAGGGGGGTTTGGGCAAAATATGACCCATCGCCGTTTATAGTAACTAGCATATTTTCGGTATGAAACGTCGTAATTTGAAACTAAAAATAGGTGCAGAGAGTCAGAATTCAGCTCAAAAATCACGCTCAGGAGTCAAATTTCCGACATTTCAGGCATTTTGAAAACTGCAGGGGGGTTTGGGCAAAATATGACCCATCGCCGTTTACAGTAATTGGCATATTTTCGGTATAAAAAGTCGTAATTTGAAACTGAAAATAGGTGCAGAGAGTTAGAATTCGGCTCAAAAATCACGCTCAGGAGTCAAATTTCCTACATTTCATACATTTTGAAAACTGCAGGGGGGTTTGGGCAAGATATGACCCATCGCCGTTTTCAGTAATTGGCATATTTTCGGTGTGAAACGTCGTAATTTAAAACTGAAAATAGGTGCAGAGAGTCAGAATTCGGCTCAAAAATCACGCTCAGGAGTCAAATTTCCGACATTTCAGAAATTTTAAAAACAGCAGGGGGGTTTGGGCAAAATATGACCCATCGCCGATTTCATTAATTGGCATATTTTCGGTATGAAACGACGTAATTTGAAACTGAAAATAGGTGCAGAGAGTCAGAATTCGGCTCAAAAATCACGCTCAGGAGTCAAATTTCCGACATTTCCAACATTTTAAAAATTGCAGGGGGGTTTGGGCAAAATATGACCCATCGTCGTTTTCAGTAATTGGCATATTTTCGGTATAAAAAGTCGTAATTTGAAACTGAAAATAGGTGCAGAGAGTCAGAATTCGGCTCAAACATCACGTTCAGGAGTCAAATTTCCGACATTTCAGACATTTTGAAAAATGCAGGGGGGTTTGGGCAAAATATGACCCATCACGTTTTCAGTAATTGGCATATTTTCGGTATAAAAAGTCGTAATTTGTAAGTGAAATTAGGTGCAGAGAGTCAGAATTCAGATAAAAAATCACGCTCAGGATTCAAATTTCCGACATTTCAGACATTTTGAAAACTGCAGGGGGGGTTTGGGCAAAATATGACCCATCGCCATTTTCAGTAATTGGCATATTTTAGGGGTTTGGGCAAAATATGACCCATCGCCATTTTCAGTAATTGGCATATTTTCGGTATAAATAGTCGTAATTTGAAACTGAAAATAGGTGCAGAGAGTCAGAATTTGGCTCAAAAATCACGCTCAGGAGTCAAATTTCCGACATTTCAGACATTTTGAAAACTGCAGGGGGGTTTGGGCAAAATATGACCCATCGCTGTTTTCAGTAATTGGAATATTTTAGGTATGAAACGTCGTAATTTGAAACTGAAAATAGGTGCAGAGAGTCCGAATTCGGCTAAAAAAATCACGCTCAGGAGTCAAATTTTCGACATTACAGACATTTTGAAAACTGCAGGGGGTTTGGGCAAAATATGACCCATCGCCGTTTTCAGTAATTGGCATATTTTCGGTATAAAAGTCGTAATTTGAAACTGAAAATAGGTGCAGAAATTCAGAATTCGGCCCAAAAATCACGCTCAGGAGTCAAATTTCCGGCATTTCAGACATTTTAAAAACTGCTGGGGGTGTGGGCAAAATATGACCCATCGCCATTTTCAGTAATTGGCATATTTTCGGTATGAAACGTCGTAACTTGAAACTGAAAATAGGTGCAGAGAGTCAGAATTCGGCTAAAAAATCACGCTCAGGAGTCAAATTTCCGACATTTCAGACATTTTGAAAACTGCAGGGGTGTTTGGGCGAAATATGACCCATCGCCGTTTTCAGTAATTAGCATATTTTCGGTATGAAACGTCGTAATTTGGAACTGAAAATAGGTGCAGAGAGTCAGAATTTTGCTCAAAAATCACGCTCAGGAGTCAAATTTCCGACATTTCAAACATTTTTAAAAGTGCAGGGGGGTTTGGGCAAAATATGACCCATCGCTGTTTTCAGTAATTGGAATATTTTAGGTATGAAACGTCGTAATTTGAAACTGAAAATAGGTGCAGAGAGTCAGAATTCGGCTCAAACATCACGTTCAGGAGTCAAATTTCCGACATTTCAGACATTTTGAAAAATGCAGGGGGGTTTGGGCAAAATATGACCCATCACGTTTTCAGTAATTGGCATATTTTCGGTATAAAAAGTCGTAATTTGTAAGTGAAATTAGGTGCAGAGAGTCAGAATTCAGATAAAAAATCACGCTCAGGATTCAAATTTCCGACATTTCAGACATTTTGAAAACTGCAGGGGGGGTTTGGGCAAAATATGACCCATCGCCATTTTCAGTAATTGGCATATTTTCGGTATAAATAGTCGTAATTTGAAACTGAAAATAGGTGCAGAGAGTCAGAATTTGGCTCAAAAATCACGCTCAGGAGTCAAATTTCCGACATTTCAGACATTTTGAAAACTGCAGGGGGGTTTGGGCAAAATATGACCCATCGCTGTTTTCAGTAATTGGAATATTTTAGGTATGAAACGTCGTAATTTGAAACTGAAAATAGGTGCAGAGAGTCCGAATTCGGCTAAAAAAATCACGCTCAGGAGTCAAATTTTCGACATTACAGACATTTTGAAAACTGCAGGGGGTTTGGGCAAAATATGACCCATCGCCGTTTTCAGTAATTGGCATATTTTCGGTATAAAAAGTCGTAATTTGAAACTGAAAATAGGTGCAGAAATTCAGAATTCGGCCCAAAAATCACGCTCAGGAGTCAAATTTCCGGCATTTCAGACATTTTAAAAACTGCTGGGGGGTGTGGGCAAAATATGACCCATCGCCATTTTCAGTAATTGGCATATTTTCGGTATGAAACGTCGTAACTTGAAACTGAAAATAGGTGCAGAGAGTCAGAATTCGGCTAAAAAATCACGCTCAGGAGTCAAATTTCCGACATTTCAGACATTTTGAAAACTGCAGGGGTGTTTGGGCGAAATATGACCCATCGCCGTTTTCAGTAATTAGCATATTTTCGGTATGAAACGTGGTAATTTGAAACTGAAAATAGATGCAGAGAATCAGAATTCGGCTCAAAAATCACGCTCAGGAGTCAAATTTCCGACCTTTCAGACATTTTAAAAACTGCAGGGAGGTTTGGGCAAAATATGACCCATCGCCATTTTCAGTAATTGGCATATTTTCGGTATGAAAGTTCGTAATTTGAAACTGAAAATAGGTGCAGAGAGTCAGAATTCGGCTCAAAAATCACCCTCAGGAGTCAAATTTCCGACATTTCAGACATTTTGAAACTGCAGGGGGGTTTGGGCAAAATATGACCCATCGCCGTTTTCAGTAATTGGCATATTTTCGGTATAAAAAGTCGTAATTTGGAACTGAAAATAGGTGCAGAGAGTCAGAATTTTGCTCAAAAATCACGCTCAGGAGTCAAATTTCCGACATTTCAAACATTTTTAAAAGTGCAGGGGGGTTTGGGCAAAATATGACCCATCGCTGTTTTCAGTAATTGGAATATTTTAGGTATGAAACGTCGTAATTTGAAACTGAAAATAGGTGCAGAGAGTCAGAATTCGGCTCAAAAATCACCCTCAGGAGTCAAATTTCCGACATTTCAGACATTTTGAAACTGCAGGGGGGTTTGGGCAAAATATGACCCATCGCCGTTTTCAGTAATTGGCATATTTTCGGTATAAAAAGTCGTAATTTGAAACTGAAAATAGTTGCGGAGAGTCAGAATTCGGCTCAAAAATCACGCTCAGGAGTCAAATTTCCGACATTTCTGACATTTTGAAAACTGCAGGGGGGTTTGGGCAAAACATGACCCATCGCTGTTAACTGTAATTGGCATATTTTCGGTATGAAACTTCGTAATTTGAAACTGAAAATAGGTGCAGAGAGTCAGAATTCAGCTCAAAAATCACGCTCAGGAGTCAAATTTCCGACATTTCCAACATTTTGAAAATTGCAGGGGGGTTTAGGCAAAATATGACCCATCGCCGTTTTCAGTAATTGGCATATTTTCGGTATAAAAAGTCGTAATTTGAAACAGAAAATAGGTGCAGAGAGTCAGAATTCGGCTCAAAAATCACGCTCAGGAGTCAAATTTCCGACGTTTCAGACATTTTGAAAACTGCAGGGGGGGTTTGGGCAAAATATGACTCATCGTCGTTTTCAGTAATTGGCATATTTTCGGTATAAAAAGTCGTAATTTGAAACTGAAAATAGGTGCAGAGAGTCAGAATTCGGCTCAAACATCTCGTTCAGGAGTCAAATTTCCGACATTTCAGACATTTTGAAAACTGCAGGGGGGTTTGGGCAAAATATGACCCATCGCCGTTTTCAGTAATTGGCATATTTTCGGTATAAAAAGTCGTAATTTGGAACTGAAAATAGGTGCAGAGAGTCAGAATTTGGCTCAAAAATCACGCTCAGGAGTCAAATTTCCGACATTTCAAACATTTTGAAAAGTGCAGGGGGGTTTGGGCAAAATATGACCCATCGCCGTTTACAGTAATTGGCATATTTTCGGTATGATACGTCGTAATTTGAAAATGAAATTAGGTGCAGAGAGTCAGAATTCAGATAAAAAATCACGCTCAGGAGTCAAATTTCCGACATTTCAGACATTTTGAAAACTGCAGGGGGGTTTGGGCAAAATATGACCCATCGCCATTTTCAGTAATTGGCATATTTTTGGTATAAATAGTCGTAATTTGAAACTGAAAATAGGTGCAGAGAGTCAGAATTTGGCTAAAAAATCACGCTCAGGAGTCAAATTTCCGACATTTCAGACATTTTGAAAACTGCAGGGGGGTTTGGGCAAAATATGACCCATCGCTGTTTTCAGTAATTGGAATATTTTAGGTATGAAACGTCGTAATTTGAAACTGAAAATAGGTGCAGAGAGTCCGAATTCGGCTAAAAAATCACGCTCAGGAGTCAAATTTCCGACATTACAGAAATTTTGAAAACTGCAGGGGGTTTGGGCAAAATATGACCCATCGCCGTTTTCAGTAATTGGCATATTTTCGGTATAAAAAGTCGTAATTTGAAACTGAAAATAGGTGCAGAAAGTCAGAATTCGGCTCAAAAATCACGCTCAGGGGTCAAATTTTTGACATTTCAGACATTTTGAAAACTGCAGGGGGGTTTGGGCAAAATATGACCCATCGCCGTTTACAGTAATTGGCATATTTTCGGTATGATACGTCGTAATTTCAAACTGAAAATAGGTACAGAGAGTCAGAATTCGGCTCAAGAATCACGCTCAGGAGTCAAATTTCCGACATTTCAGACATTTTGAAAACTGCAGTGGGGTTTGGGCAAAATATGACCCATCGCCGTTTACAGTAATTGGCATATTTTCGGTATGAAACGTCGTAATTTGAAACTGAAAATAGGTTCAGAGAGTCAGAATTCGGCTCAAAAATCACGCTCAGGAGTCAAATTTCCGATATTTCAGACATTTTAAAAACTGCAGGGGGGTTTGGGCACAATATGACCTATCGCCGTTTTCAGTAATTGGCATATTTTCGGTATGAAACGACGTAATTTGAAACTGAAAATAGGTGCAGAGAGTCAGAATTCGGCTCAAAAATCACGCTCAGGAGTCAAATTTCCGACATTTCAGACATTTTGAAAACTGCAGGGGGGTTTGGGCAAAATATGACCCATCGCCGTTTTCAGTAATTGGCATATTTTCGGTAAAAAATGTCGTAATTTGAAACTGAAATTAGGTGCAGAGAGTCAGAATTCAGATAAAAAATCACGCTCAGGATTCAAATTTCCGACATTTCAGACATTTTGAAAACTGCAGGGGGGTTTGGGCAAAATATGACCCATTGCCGTTTTCAGTAATTGGCATATTTTCGGTATAAAAAGTCGTAATTTGGAACTGGAAATAGGTGCAGAGAGTCAGAATTCGGCTCAAAAATCACGCTCAGGAGTCAAATTTCCGACATTTTAGACATTTTGAAAAGTGCAGGGGGCTTTGGGCAAAATATGACCCATCTCCGTTTAGAGTAATTGGCATATTTTCGGTATGATGCGTCGTAATTTGAAACTGAAATTAGGTGCAGAGAGTCAGAATTCAGATAAAAAATCACGCTCAGGAGTCAAATTTCCGACATTTCAGACATTTTGAAAACTGCAGGGGGGTTTGTGCAAAATATGACCCATCGCCATTTTCAGTTATTGGCATATTTTCGGTATAAAAAGACGTAATTTGAAACTGAAAATAGGTGCAGAGAGTCAGAATTCGGCTCAAAAATCACGCTCAGGAGTCAAATTTCCGACATTTCAGACATTTAAAAACTGCAGGGGGGTTTGGGCAAAATATGACCCATCGCTGTTTTCAGTAATTGGCATTATTCCGGTATGAAACGACGTAATTTGAAACTGAAAATAGGTGCAGAGAGTCAGAATTCGGCTCAAAAATCACGCTCAGGAGTCAAATTTCCGACATTTCAGACATTTCGAAAACTGCAGGGGGGTTTGGACAAAATATGACCCATCGCCGTTTTCAGTAATTGGCATATTTTCGGTATAAAATGTCGTAATTTGATACTGAAATTAGGTGCAGAGAGTCAGAATTCAGATAAAAAATCACGCTCAGGATTCAAATTTCCGACATTTCAGACATTTTGAAAACTGCAGGGGGGTTTGGGCAAAATATGACCCATCGCCGTTTTCAGTAATTGGCATATTTTCGGTATAAAAAGTCGTAATTTGGAACTGGAAATAGGTGCAGAGAGTCAGAATTCGGCTCAAAAATCACGCTCAGGAGTCAAATTTCCGACATTTTAGACATTTTGAAAAGTGCAGGGGGCTTTGGGCAAAATATGACCCATCGCCGTTTAGAGTAATTGGCATATTTTCGGTACGATGCGTCATAATTTGAAACTGAAATTAGGTGCAGAGAGTCAGAATTCAGATAAAAAATCACGCTCAGGAGTCAAATTTCCGACATTTCAGACATTTTGAAAACTGCAGGGGGGTTTGGGCAAAATATGACCCATCGCTATTTTCAGTAATTGGCATATTTTCGGTATAAAAAGTCGTAATTTGAAACTGAAAATAGGTGCAGAGAGTCAGAATTCGGCTCAAAAATCACGCTCAGGAGTCATATTTCCGACATTTCAGACATTTTGAAAACTGCAGGGGGGGTTTGGGCAAAATATGACCCATCGCTGTTTTCAGTAATTGGCATATTTTCGGTATAAAAAGACGTAATATGAAACTGAAAATAGGTGCAGACAGTCAGAATTCGGATAAAAAATCACGTTCAGGAGTCAAATTTCCGACATTTCAGACATTTTGAAAACTGCAAGGGGGTTTGGGCAAAATATGACCCATCGTTGTTTACAGTAATTGGCATATTTTCGGTATGAAACGTCGTAATTTGAAACTGAAAATAGGTGCAGAGAGTCAGAATTCGGCTCAAAAATCACGCTCAGGAGTCAAATTTCCGACATTTCAGACATTTTGAAAACTGCAGGGGGGGTTTGGGCAAAATATGACCCATCGCTGTTTTCAGTAATTGGAATATTTTCGGATTGAAACGTCGTAATTTGAAACTGAAAATAGGTGCAGAGAGTCCGAATTCGGCTAAAAAATCACGCTCAGGAGTCAAATTTCCGACATTTCAGACATTTTGAAAACTGCAGGGGGTTTGGGCAAAATATGACCCATCGCCGTTTTCAGTAATTGCCATATTTTCGGTATAAAAAGTCGTAATTTGAAACTGAAAATAGGTGCAGAGAGTCAGAATTCGGATAAAAAATCACGCTCAGGAGTTAAATTTCCAACATTTCAGACATTTTGAAAACTGCAGGGGGGTTTGGGCAAAATATGACCCATCGCCGTTTATAGTAATTGGCATATTTTCGGTAGGAAACGTCGTAATTTGAAACTGAAAAAAGGTGCAGAAAGTCAGAATTCGGCTCAAAAATCACGCTCAGGAGTCAAATTTTCGTCATTTCAGACATTTTGAAACCTGCAGGGGGGTTTGGGCAAAATATGACCCATCGCTGTTTTCAGTAATTGGAATATTTTCGGATTGAAACTTCGTAATTTGAAACTGAATATAGGTGCAGAGAGTCCGAATTCGGCTAAAAAATCACGCTCAGGAGTCAAATTTCCGACATTTCAGACATTTTGAAAACTGCAGGGGGGTTTGGGCAAAATATGACCCATCGCCGTTTTCAATAATTGGCATATTTTCGGTATGAAACGTCGTAATTTGAAACTGAAGATAGGTGCAGAGAGTCAGAATTCGGCTCAAAAATCACGCTCAGGAGTCAAATTTCCGACATTTCAGACATTTTGAAAACTGCAGGGGGGTTTGGGCAAAATATGACCCATCGCTGTTTTCAGTAATTGAAATATTTTCGGATTGAAACGTCGTAATTTGAAACTGAAAATAGGTGCAGAGAGTCCGAATTCGGCTAAAAAATCACGCTCAGGAGTCAAATTTCCGACATTTCAGACATTTTGAAAACTGCAGGGGGTTTGGGCAAAATATGACCCATCGCCGTTTTCAGTAATTGCCATATTTTTGGTATAAAAAGTCGTAATTTGAAACTGAAAATAGGTGCAGAGAGTCAGAATTCGGATAAAAAATCATGCTCAGGAATCAAATTTCCGACATTTCAGACATTTTGAAAACTGCAGGGGGGTTTGGGCAAAATATGACCCATCGCTGTTTTCAGTAATTGGAATATTTTCGGATAGAAACGTCGTAATTTGAAACTGAAAATAGGTGCAGAGAGTCCGAATTCGGCTAAAAAATCACGCTCAGGAGTCAAATTTCCGACATTTCAGACATTTTGAAAACTGCATTGGGTTTGGGCAAAATATGACCCATCGCCGTTTTCAGTAATTGGCATATTTTCGGTATAAAAAGTCGTAATTTGAAACTGAAAATAGGTGCAGAGAGTCAGAATTCGGCTCAAAAATCACGCTCAGGAGTCAAATTTCCGACATTTTAGACATTTTGAAAAGTGCAGGGGGCTTTGGGCAAAATATGACCCATCTCCGTTTAGAGTAATTGGCATATTTTCGGTATGATGCGTCGTAATTTGAAACTGAAATTAGGTGCAGAGAGTCAGAATTCAGATAAAAAATCACGCTCAGGAGTCAAATTTCCGACATTTCAGACATTTTGAAAACTGCAGGGGGGTTTGTGCAAAATATGACCCATCGCCATTTTCAGTTATTGGCATATTTTCGGTATAAAAAGACGTAATTTGAAACTGAAAATAGGTGCAGAGAGTCAGAATTCGGCTCAAAAATCACGCTCAGGAGTCAAATTTCCGACATTTCAGACATTTAAAAACTGCAGGGGGGTTTGGGCAAAATATGACCCATCGCTGTTTTCAGTAATTGGCATTATTCCGGTATGAAACGACGTAATTTGAAACTGAAAATAGGTGCAGAGAGTCAGAATTCGGCTCAAAAATCACGCTCAGGAGTCAAATTTCCGACATTCCAGACATTTCGAAAACTGCAGGGGGGTTTGGACAAAATATGACCCATCGCCGTTTTCAGTAATTGGCATATTTTCGGTATAAAATGTCGTAATTTGATACTGAAATTAGGTGCAGAGAGTCAGAATTCAGATAAAAAATCACGCTCAGGATTCAAATTTCCGACATTTCAGACATTTTGAAAACTGCAGGGGGGTTTGGGCAAAATATGACCCATCGCCGTTTTCAGTAATTGGCATATTTTCGGTATAAAAAGTCGTAATTTGGAACTGGAAATAGGTGCAGAGAGTCAGAATTCGGCTCAAAAATCACGCTCAGGAGTCAAATTTCCGACATTTTAGACATTTTGAAAAGTGCAGGGGGCTTTGGGCAAAATATGACCCATCGCCGTTTAGAGTAATTGGCATATTTTCGGTATGATGCGTCGTAATTTGAAACTGAAATTAGGTGCAGAGAGTCAGAATTCAGATAAAAAATCACGCTTAGGAGTCAAATTTCCGACATTTCAGACATTTTGAAAACTGCAGGGGGGTTTGTGCAAAATATGACCCATCGCATTTTCAGTAATTGGCATATTTTCGGTATAAAAAGTCGTAATTTGAAACTGAAAATAGGTGCAGAGAGTCAGAATTCGGCTCAAAAATCACGCTCAGGAGTCAAATTTCCGACATTTCAGACATTTTAAAAACTGCAGGGGGGTTTGGGCAAAATATGACCCATCGTTGTTTTCAGTAATTGGCATTATTCCGGTATGAAACAACGTAATTTGAAACTGAAAATAGGTGCAGAGAGTCAGAATTCGGCTCAAAAATCACGCTCAGGAGTCAAATTTCCGACATTTCAGACATTTCGAAAACTGCAGGGGGGTTTGGACAAAATATGACCCATCGCCGTTTTCAGTAATTGGCATATTTTCGGTATAAAATGTCGTAATTTGATACTGAAATTAGGTGCAGAGAGTCCGAATTCAGATAAAAAATCACGCTCAGGATTCAAATTTCCGACATTTTAGACATTTTGAAAAGTGCAGGGGGCTTTGGGCAAAATATGACCCATCGCCGTTTAGAGTAATTGGCATATTTTCGGTATGATACGTCGTAATTTGAAACTGAAATTAGGTGCAGAGAGTCAGAATTCAGATAAAAAATCACGCTCAGGAGTCAAATTTCCGACATTTCAGACATTTTGAAAACTGCAGGGGGGTTTGGGCAAAATATGACCCATCGCTATTTTCAGTAATTGGCATATTTTCGGTATAAAAAGTCGTAATTTGAAACTGAAAATAGGTGCAGAGAGTCAGAATTCGGCTCAAAAATCACGCTCAGGAGTCATATTTCCGACATTTCAGACATTTTGAAAACTGCAGGGGGGGTTTGGGCAAAATATGACCCATCGCTGTTTTCAGTAATTGGCATATTTTCGGTATAAAAAGACGTAATATGAAACTGAAAATAGGTGCAGACAGTCAGAATTCGGATAAAAAATCACGTTCAGGAGTCAAATTTCCGACATTTCAGACATTTTGAAAACTGCAAGGGGGTTTGGGCAAAATATGACCCATCGTTGTTTACAGTAATTGGCATATTTTCGGTATGAAACGTCGTAATTTGAAACTGAAAATAGGTGCAGAGAGTCAGAATTCGGCTCAAAAATCACGCTCAGGAGTCAAATTTCCGACATTTCAGACATTTTGAAAACTGCAGGGGGGTTTGGGCAAAATATGACCCATCGCTGTTTTCAGTAATTGGAATATTTTCGGATTGAAACGTCGTAATTTGAAACTGAAAATAGGTGCAGAGAGTCCGAATTCGGCTAAAAAATCACGCTCAGGAGTCAAATTTCCGACATTTCAGACATTTTGAAAACTGCAGGGGGTTTGGGCAAAATATGACCCATCGCCGTTTTCAGTAATTGCCATATTTTCGGTATAAAAAGTCGTAATTTGAAACTGAAAATAGGTGCAGAGAGTCAGAATTCGGATAAAAAATCACGCTCAGGAGTCAAATTTCCAACATTTCAGACATTTTGAAAACTGCAGGGGGGTTTGGGCAAAATATGACCCATCGCCGTTTATAGTAATTGGCATATTTTCGGTAGGAAACGTCGTAATTTGAAACTGAAAAAAGGTGCAGAAAGTCAGAATTCGGCTCAAAAATCACGCTCAGGAGTCAAATTTTCGTCATTTCAGACATTTTGAAACCTGCAGGGGGGTTTGGGCAAAATATGACCCATCGCTGTTTTCAGTAATTGGAATATTTTCGGATTGAAACTTCGTAATTTGAAACTGAATATAGGTGCAGAGAGTCCGAATTCGGCTAAAAAATCACGCTCAGGAGTCAAATTTCCGACATTTCAGACATTTTGAAAACTGCAGGGGGGTTTGGGCAAAATATGACCCATCGCCGTTTTCAATAATTGGCATATTTTCGGTATGAAACGTCGTAATTTGAAACTGAAGATAGGTGCAGAGAGTCAGAATTCGGCTCAAAAATCACGCTCAGGAGTCAAATTTCCGACATTTCAGACATTTTGAAAACTGCAGGGGGGTTTGGGCAAAATATGACCCATCGCTGTTTTCAGTAATTGGAATATTTTCGGATTGAAACGTCGTAATTTGAAACTGAAAATAGGTGCAGAGAGTCCGAATTCGGCTAAAAAATCACGCTCAGGAGTCAAATTTCCGACATTTCAGACATTTTGAAAACTGCAGGGGGTTTGGGCAAAATATGACCCATCGCCGTTTTCAGTAATTGCCATATTTTCGGTATAAAAAGTCGTAATTTGAAACTGAAAATAGGTGCAGAGAGTCAGAATTCGGATAAAAAATCACGCTCAGGAGTCAAATTTCCGACATTTCAGACATTTTGAAAACTGCAGGGGGGTTTGGGCAAAATATGACCCATCGCTGTTTTCAGTAATTGGAATATTTTCGGATAGAAACGTCGTAATTTGAAACTGAAAATAGGTGCAGAGAGTCCGAATTCGGCTAAAAAATCACGCTCAGGAGTCAAATTTCCGACATTTCAGACATTTTGAAAACTGCAGGGGGTTTGGGCAAAATATGACCCATCGCAGTTTTCAGTAATTGCCATATTTTCGGTATAAAAAGTCGTAATTTGAAACTGAAAATAGGTGCAGAGAGTCAGAATTCGGATAAAAAATCACGCTCAGGAGTCAAATTTCCGACATTTCAGACATTTTGAAAACTGCAGGGGGGTTTGGGCAAAATATGACCCATCGCTGTTTTCAGTAATTGGAATATTTTCGGATTGAAACGTCGTAATTTGAAACTGAAAATAGGTGCAGAGAGTCCGAATTCGGCTAAAAAATCACGCTCAGGAGTCAAATTTCCGACATTTCAGACATTTTGAAAACTGCATTGGGTTTGGGCAAAATATGACCCATCGCCGTTTTCAGTAATTGGCATATTTTTGGTATAAAAAGTCGTAATTTGAAACTGAAAATAGGTGCAGAGAGTCAGAATTCGGCTCAAAAATCACGCTCAGGAGTCAAATTTCCGACATTTTAGACATTTTGAAAAGTGCAGGGGGCTTTGGGCAAAATATGACCCATCGCCGTTTAGAGTAATTGGCATATTTTCGGTATGATGCGTCGAAATTTGAAACTGAAATTAGGTGCAGAGAGTCAGAATTCAGATAAAAAATCTCGCTCAGGAGTCAAATTTCCGACATTTCAGACATTTTGAAAACTGCAGGGGGGTTTGTGCAAAATATGACCCATCGCATTTTCAGTAATTGGCATATTTTCGGTATAAAAAGTCGTAATTTGAAACTGAAAATAGGTGCAGAGAGTCAGAATTCGGCTCAAAAATCACGCTCAGGAGTCAAATTTCCGACATTTCAGACATTTTAAAAACTGCAGGGGGGTTTGGGCAAAATATGACCCATCGCTGTTTTCAGTAATTGGCATTATTCCGGTATGAAACGACGTAATTTGAAACTGAAAATAGGTGCAGAGAGTCAGAATTCGGCTCAAAAATCACGCTCAGGAGTCAAATTTCCGACATTTCAGACATTTCGAAAACTGCAGGGGGGTTTGGACAAAATATGACCCATCGCCGTTTTCAGTAATTGGCATATTTTCGGTATAAAATGTCGTAATTTGATACTGAAATTAGGTGCAGAGAGTCAGAATTCAGATAAAAAATCACGCTCAGGATTCAAATTTCCGACATTTTAGACATTTTGAAAAGTGCAGGGGGCTTTGGGCAAAATATGACCCATCGCCGTTTAGAGTAATTGGCATATTTTCGGTATGATACGTCGTAATTTGAAACTGAAATTAGGTGCAGAGAGTCAGAATTCAGATAAAAAATCACGCTCAGGAGTCAAATTTCCGACATTTCAGACATTTTGAAAACTGCAGGGGGGTTTGGGCAAAATATGACCCATCGCCATTTTCAGTAATTGACATATTTTCGGTATAAAAAGTCGTAATTTGAAACTGAAAATAGGTGCAGAGAGTCAGAATTCGGCTCAAAAATCACGCTCAGGAGTCATATTTCCGACATTTCAGACATTTTGAAAACTGCAGGGGGGGTTTGGGCAAAATATGACCCATCGCCGTTTTCAGTAATTGGCATATTTTCGGTATAAAAAGTCGTAATTTGAAACTGAAAATAGGTGCAGACAGTCAGAATTCGGATAAAAAATCACGTTCAGGAGTCAAATTTCCGACATTTCAGACATTTTGAAAACTGCAAGGGGGTTTGGGCAAAATATGACCCATCGTTGTTTACAGTAATTGGCATATTTTTGGTATGAAACGTCGTAACTTGAAACTGAAAATAGGTGCAGAGAGTCCGAATTCAGATAAAAAATCACGCTCAGGAGTCAAATTTCCAACATTTCAGACATTTTGAAAACTGCAGGGGGGTTTGGGCAAAATATGACCCATCGCCGTTTATAGTAATTGGCATATTTTCGGTATTAAACGTCGTAATTTGAAACTGAAAAAAGGTGCAGAAAGTCAGAATTCGGCTCAAAAATCACGCTCAGGAGTCAAATTTTCGTCATTTCAGACATTTTGAAACCTGCAGGGGGGTTTGGGCAAAATATGACCCATCGCTGTTTTCAGTAATTGGAATATTTTCGGATTGAAACTTCGTAATTTGAAACTGAATATAGGTGCAGAGAGTCAGAATTCGGCTCAAAAATCACGCTCAGGAGTCAAATTTCCGACATTTCAGACATTTTGAAAACTGCAGGGGGGTTTGGGCAAAATATGACCCATCGCCGTTTTCAATAATTGGCATATTTTCGGTATGAAACGTCGTAATTTGAAACTGAAGATAGGTGCAGAGAGTCAGAATTCGGCTCAAAAATCACGCTCAGGAGTCAAATTTCCGACATTTCAGACATTTTAAAAACTGCAGGGGGGTTTGGGCAAAATATGACCCATCGCTGTTTTCAGTAATTGGAATATTTTCGGATTGAAACGTCGTAATTTGAAACTGAAAATAGGTGCAGAGAGTCCGAATTCGGCTAAAAAATCACGCTCAGGAGTCAAATTTCCGACATTTCAGACATTTTGAAAACTGCAGGGGGTTTGGGCAAAATATGACCCATCGCCGTTTTCAGTAATTGCCATATTTTCGGTATAAAAAGTCGTAATTTGAAACTGAAAATAGGTGCAGAGAGTCAGAATTCGGATAACAAATCACGCTCAGGAGTCAAATTTCCGACATTTCAGACATTTTGAAAACTGCAGGGGGGTTTGGGCAAAATATGACCCATCGCCGTTTTCAGTAATTGGCATATTTTCGGTATAAAAAGTCGTAATTTGAAACTGAAAATAGGTGCAGAGAGTCAGAATTCGGATAAAAAAATCACGTTTAGGAGTCAAATTTCCGACATTTCAGACATTTTGAAAACTGCAGGGGGGTTTGGGCAAAATATGACCCATCGCCGTTTATAGTAATTGGCATATTTTCGGTAGGAAACGTCGTAATTTGAAACTGAAAATAGGTGCAGAAAGTCCGAATTCGGCTAAAAAATCACGCTCAGGAGTCAAATTTTCGACATTTCATACATTTTAAAAACTGCAGGGGGGTTTGGGCAAAATAAGACCCATCGCCGTTTTCAGTAATTGGCATATTTTCGGTATAAAAAGTCGTAATTTGAAACTGAAAATAGGTGCAGAGAGTCAGAATTCGGCTCGAAAATCACGCTCAGGAGTCAAATTTCCGACATTTCAGACATTTTGAAAACTGCAGGGGGGTTTGGGCAAAATATGACCCATCGCCGTTTTCAGTAATTGGCATATTTTCGGTAAAAAAAGTCGTAATTTGAAACTGAAAATAGGTGCAGAGAGTCAGAATTCGGATAAAAAATCACGCTCAGGAGTCAAATTTCCGACATTTCAGACATTTTGAAAACTGCAGGGGGGTTTGGGCAAAATATGACCCATCGCCGTTTTCAGTAATTGGCATATGTTCGGTATGAAACGTCGTAATTTGAAACTGAAAATAGGTGCAGAGAGTCAGAATTCGGATAAAAAATCACGCTCAGGAGTCAAATTTCCAACATTTCAGACATTTTGAAAACTGCAGGGGGGTTTGGGCAAAATATAACCCATCGCTGTTTTCAGTAATTGGAATATTTTCGGATTGAAACGTCGTAATTTGAAACTGAAAATAGGTGCAGAGAGTCCGAATTCGGCTAAAAAATCACGCTCAGGAGTCAAATTTCCGACATTTCAGACATTTTGAAAACTGCAGGGGGTTTGGGCAAAATATGACCCATCGCCGTTTTCAGTAATTGCCATATTTTCGGTATAAAAAGTCGTAATTTGAAACTGAAAATAGGTGCAGAGAGTCCGAATTCGGATAAAAAATCACGCTCAGGAGTCAAATTTCCAACATTTCAGACATTTTGAAAACTGCAGGGGGGTTTGGGCAAAATATGACCCATCGCCGTTTATAGTAATTGGCATATTTTCGGTAGGAAACGTCGTAATTTGAAACTGAAAAAAGGTGCAGAAAGTCAGAATTCGGCTCAAAAATCACGCTCAGGAGTCAAATTTTCGTCATTTCAGACATTTTGAAACCTGCAGGGGGGTTTGGGCAAAATATGACCCATCGCTGTTTTCAGTAATTGGAATATTTTCGGATTGAAACTTCGTAATTTGAAACTGAAAATAGGTGCAGAGAGTCCGAATTCGGCTAAAAAATCACGCTCAGGAGTCAAATTTCCGACATTTCAGACATTTTGAAAACTGCAGGGGGGTTTGGGCAAAATATGACCCATCGCCGTTTTCAGTAATTGGCATATTTTCGGTATGAAACGTCGTAATTTGAAACTGAAGATAGGTGCAGAGAGTCAGAATTCGGCTCAAAAATCACGCTCAGGAGTCAAATTTCCGACATTTCAGACATTTTGAAAACTGCAGGGGGGTTTGGGCAAAATATGACCCATCGCTGTTTTCAGTAATTGGAATATTTTCGGATTGAAACGTCGTAATTTGAAACTGGAAATAGGTGCAGAGAGTCCGAATTCGGCTAAAAAATCACGCTCAGGAGTCAAATTTCCGACATTTCAGACATTTTGAAAACTGCAGGGGGTTTGGGCAAAATATGACCCATCGCCGTTTTCAGTAATTGCCATATTTTCGGTATAAAAAGTCGTAATTTGAAACTGAAAATAGGTGCAGAGAGTCCGAATTCGGCTAAAAAATCACGCTCAGGAGTCAAATTTCCGACATTTCAGACATTTTGAAAACTGCATTGGGTTTGGG
Organism: Procambarus clarkii; assembly: GCF_040958095.1. NCBI lineage: Eukaryota > Metazoa > Arthropoda > Malacostraca > Decapoda > Cambaridae > Procambarus > Procambarus clarkii. The sequence continues at coordinate 159,600 of NW_027189326.1, forward strand.
CAAAATATGACCCATCGCCGTTTTCAGTAATTGGCATATTTTCGGTATAAAAATCGTAATTTGAAACTGAAATTAGGTGCAGAGAGTCAGAATTCGGCTCGAAAATCACGCTCAGGAGTCAAATTTCCGACATTTCAGACATTTTGAAAACTGCAGGGGGGTTTGGGCAAAATATGACCCATCGCCGTTTTCAGTAATTGGCATATGTTCGGTATAAAAAGTCGTAATATGAAACTGAAAATAGGTGCAGAGAGTCAGAATTCGGCTCAAAAATCACTCTCAGGAGTCAAATTTCCGACATTTCAGACATTTTAAAAACTGTAGGGGGGTTTGGGCAAAATATTACCCATCGCCGTTTTCAGTAATTGGCATATTTTCGTTATGAAACGACGTAATTTGAAACTGAATATAGGTGCAGAGAGTCAGAATTCGGCTCAAAAATCACGCTCAGGAGTCAAATTTCCGACATTTCAGACATTTTGAAAACTGCAGGGGGGTTTGGGCAAAATATGACCCATCGCTGTTTTCAGTAATTGGAATATTTTCGGATTGAAACGTCGTAATTAGAAACTGAAAATAGGTGCAGAGAGTCCGAATTCGGCTAAAAAATCACGCTCAGGAGTCAAATTTCCGACATTTCAGACATTTTGAAAACTGCAGGGGGGTTTTGGCAAAATATGACCCATCGCCGTTTTCAGTAATTTGCATATTTTCGGTATGAAACGTCGTAATTTGAAACTGAAGATAGGTGCAGAGAGTCAGAATTCGGCTCAAAAAACACGCTCAGGAGTCAAATTTCCGACATTTCAGACATTTTGAAAACTGCAGGGGGGTTTGGGCAAAATATGACCCATCGCTGTTTTCAGTAATTGGAATATTTTTGGATTGAAACGTCGTAATTTGAAACTGAAAATAGGTGCAGAGAGTCCGAATTCGGCTAAAAAATCACGCTCAGGAGTCAAATTTCCGACATTTCAGACATTTTGAAAACTGCAGGGGGTTTGGGCAAAATATGACCCATCGCTGTTTTCAGTAATTGCCATATTTTCGGTATAAAAAGTCGTAATTTGAAACTGAAAATAGGTGCAGAGAGTCAGAATTCGGATAAAAAATCACGCTCAGGAGTCAAATTTCCAACATTTCAGACATTTTGAAAACTGCAGGGGGGTTTGGGCAAAATATGACCCATCGCCGTTTATAGTAATTGGCATATTTTCGGTATGAAACGTCGTAATTTGAAACTGAAGATAGGTGCAGAGAGTCAGAATTCGGCTCAAAAATCACGCTCAGGAGTCAAATTTCCGACATTTCAGACATTTTGAAAACTGCAGGGGGGTTTGGGCAAAATATGACCCATCGCTGTTTTCAGTAATTGGAATATTTTCGGATTGAAACGTCGTAATTTGAAACTGGAAATAGGTGCAGAGAGTCCGAATTCGGCTAAAAAATCACGCTCAGGAGTCAAATTTCCGACATTTCAGACATTTTGAAAACTGCAGGGGGTTTGGGCAAAATATGACCCATCGCCGTTTTCAGTAATTGCCATATTTTCGGTATAAAAAGTCGTAATTTGAAACTGAAAATAGGTGCAGAGATTCAGAATTCGGATAAAAAATCACGCTCAGGAGTCAAATTTCCGACATTTCAGACATTTTGAAAACTGCAGGGGGGTTTGGGCAAAATATGACCCATCGCTGTTTTCAGTAATTGGAATATTTTCGGATTGAAACGTCGTAATTTGAAACTGAAAATAGGTGCAGAGAGTCCGAATTCGGCTAAAAAATCACGCTCAGGAGTCAAATTTCCGACATTTCAGACATTTTGAAAACTGCATTGGGTTTGGGCAAAATATGACCCATCGCCGTTTTCAGTAATTGGCATATTTTCGGTAGGAAACGTCGTAATTTGAAACTGAAAATAGGTGCAGAAAGTCAGAATTCGGCTCAAAAATCACGCTCAGGAGTCAAATTTTCGACATTTCATACATTTTAAAAACTGCAGGGGGGTTTGGGCAAAATATGACCCATCGCCGTTTTCAGTAATTGGCATATTTTCGGTATAAAAAGTCGTAATTTGAAACTGAAAATAGGTGCAGAGAGTCAGAATTCGGCTCGAAAATCACGCTCAGGAGTCAAATTTCCGACATTTCAGACATTTTGAAAACTGCAGGGGGGTTTGGGCAAAATATGACCCATCGCCGTTTTCAGTAATTGGCATATTTTCGGTATAAAATGTCGTAATTTGAAACTGAAATTAGGTGCAGAGAGTCAGAATTCGGCTCGAAAATCACGCTCAGGAGTCAAATTTCCGACATTTCAGACATTTTGAAACTGCAGGGGGGTTTGGGCAAAATATGACCCATCGCCGTTTTCAGTAATTGGCATATGTTCGGTATGAAACGTCGTAATTTGAAACTGAAAATAGGTGCAGAGAGTCAGAATTCGGCTCAAAAATCACGCTCAGGAGTCAAATTTCCGACATTTCAGACATTTTGAAAACCGGTAGGGGGTTTAGGCAAAATATGACCCATCGCTGTTTTCAGTAATTGAAATATTTTCGGATTGAAACGTCGTAATTTGAAACTGAAAATAGGTGCAGAGAGTCCGAATTCGGCTAAAAAATCACGCTCAGGAGTCAAATTTCCGACATTTCAGACATTTTGAAAACTGCAGGGGTTTGGGCAAAATATGACCCATCGCCGTTTTCAGTAATTGGCATATTTTCGGTATAAAAAGTCGTAATTTGAAACTGAAAATAGGTGCAGAGAGTCAGAATTCGGATACAAAATCACGCTCAGGAGTCAAATTTCCAACATTTCAGACATTTTGAAAACTGCAGGGGGGTTTGGGCAAAATATGACCCATCGCCGTTTATAGTAATTGGCATATTTTCGGTAGGAAACGTCGTAATTTGAAACTGAAAAAAGGTGCAGAAAGTCAGAATTCGGCTCAAAAATCACGCTCAGGAGTCAAATTTTCGTCATTTCAGACATTTTGAAAACTGCAGGTGGGTTTGGGCAAAATATGACCCATCGCTGTTTTCAGTAATTGGAATATTTTCGGATTGAAACGTCGTAATTTGAAACTGAAAATAGGTGCAGAGAGTCCGAATTCGGCTAAAAAATCACGCTCAGGAGTCAAATTTCCGACATTTCAGACATTTTGAAACTGCAGGGGGGTTTTGGCAAAATATGACCCATCGCCGTTTTCAGTAATTGGCATATTTTCGGTATGAAACGTCGTAATTTGAAACTGAATATAGGTGCAGAGAGTCAGAATTCGGCTCAAAAATCACGCTCAGGAGTCAAATTTCCGACATTTCAGACATTTTGAAAACTGCAGGGGGGTTTGGGCAAAATATGACCCATCGCTGTTTTCAGTAATTGGAATATTTTTGGATTGAAACGTCGTAATTTGAAACTGAAAATAGGTGCAGAGAGTCCGAATTCGGCTAAAAAATCACGCTCAGGAGTCAAATTTCCGACATTTCAGACATTTTGAAAACTGCAGGGGGTTTGGGCAAAATATGACCCATCGCCGTTTTCAGTAATTGCCATATTTTCGGTATAAAAAGTCGTAATTTGAAACTGAAAATAGGTGCAGAAAGTCAGAATTCTAATAAAAAATCACGCTCAGGAGTCAAATTTCCGACATTTCAGACATTTCGAAAACTGCCGGGGGGTTTGGGCAAAATATGACCCATCGCTGTTTTCAGTAATTGGAATATTTTCGGATTGAAACGTCGTAATTTGAAACTGAAAATAGGTGCAGAGAGTCCGAATTCGGCTAAAAAATCACGCTCAGTAGTCAAATTTCCGACATTTCAGACATTTTGAAAACTGCAGGGGGGTTTGGGCAAAATATGACCCATCGCCGTTTATAGTAATTGGCATATTTTCGGTATGAAACGTCGTAATTTGAAACTGAAGATAGGTGCAGAGAGTCAGAATTCGGCTCAAAAATCACGCTCAGGAGTCAAATTTCCGACATTTCAGACATTTTGAAAACTGCAGGGGGGTTTGGGCAAAATATGACCCATCGCTGTTTTCAGTAATTGGAATATTTTCGGATTGAAACGTCGTAATTTGAAACTGGAAATAGGTGCAGAGAGTCCGAATTCGGCTAAAAAATCACGCTCAGGAGTCAAATTTCCGACATTTCAGACATTTTGAAAACTGCAGGGGGTTTGGGCAAAATATGACCCATCGCCGTTTTCAGTAATTGCCATATTTTCGGTATAAAAAGTCGTAATTTGAAACTGAAAATAGGTGCAGAGATTCAGAATTCGGATAAAAAATCACGCTCAGGAGTCAAATTTCCGACATTTCAGACATTTTGAAAACTGCAGGGGGGTTTGGGCAAAATATGACCCATCGCTGTTTTCAGTAATTGGAATATTTTCGGATTGAAACGTCGTAATTTGAAACTGAAAATAGGTGCAGAGAGTCCGAATTCGGCTAAAAAATCACGCTCAGGAGTCAAATTTCCGACATTTCAGACATTTTGAAAACTGCATTGGGTTTGGGCAAAATATGACCCATCGCCGTTTTCAGTAATTGGCATATTTTCGGTAGGAAACGTCGTAATTTGAAACTGAAAATAGGTGCAGAAAGTCAGAATTCGGCTCAAAAATCACGCTCAGGAGTCAAATTTTCGACATTTCATACATTTTAAAAACTGCAGGGGGGTTTGGGCAAAATATGACCCATCGCCGTTTTCAGTAATTGGCATATTTTCGGTATAAAAAGTCGTAATTTGAAACTGAAAATAGGTGCAGAGAGTCAGAATTCGGCTCGAAAATCACGCTCAGGAGTCAAATTTCCGACATTTCAGACATTTTGAAAACTGCAGGGGGGTTTGGGCAAAATATGACCCATCGCCGTTTTCAGTAATTGGCATATTTTCGGTATAAAATGTCGTAATTTGAAACTGAAATTAGGTGCAGAGAGTCAGAATTCGGCTCGAAAATCACGCTCAGGAGTCAAATTTCCGACATTTCAGACATTTTGAAAACTGCAGGGGGGTTTGGGCAAAATATGACCCATCGCCGTTTTCAGTAATTGGCATATGTTCGGTATGAAACGTCGTAATTTGAACTGAAAATAGGTGCAGAGAGTCAGAATTCGGCTCAAAAATCACGCTCAGGAGTCAAATTTCCGACATTTCAGACATTTTGAAAACCGGTAGGGGGTTTAGGCAAAATATGACCCATCGCTGTTTTCAGTAATTGAAATATTTTCGGATTGAAACGTCGTAATTTGAAACTGAAAATAGGTGCAGAGAGTCCGAATTCGGCTAAAAAATCACGCTCAGGAGTCAAATTTCCGACATTTCAGACATTTTGAAAACTGCAGGGGTTTGGGCAAAATATGACCCATCGCCGTTTTCAGTAATTGGCATATTTTCGGTATAAAAAGTCGTAATTTGAAACTGAAAATAGGTGCAGAGAGTCAGAATTCGGATACAAAATCACGCTCAGGAGTCAAATTTCCAACATTTCAGACATTTTGAAAACTGCAGGGGGGTTTGGGCAAAATATGACCCATCGCCGTTTATAGTAATTGGCATATTTTCGGTAGGAAACGTCGTAATTTGAAACTGAAAAAAGGTGCAGAAAGTCAAAATTCGGCTCAAAAATCACGCTCAGGAGTCAAATTTTCGTCATTTCAGACATTTTGAAAACTGCAGGTGGGTTTGGGCAAAATATGACCCATCGCTGTTTTCAGTAATTGGAATATTTTCGGATTGAAACGTCGTAATTTGAAACTGAAAATAGGTGCAGAGAGTCCGAATTCGGCTAAAAAATCACGCTCAGGAGTCAAATTTCCGACATTTCAGACATTTTGAAAACTGCAGGGGGGTTTTGGCAAAATATGACCCATCGCCGTTTTCAGTAATTGGCATATTTTCGGTATGAAACGTCGTAATTTGAAACTGAATATAGGTGCAGAGAGTCAGAATTCGGCTCAAAAATCACGCTCAGGAGTCAAATTTCCGACATTTCAGACATTTTGAAAACTGCAGGGGGGTTTGGGCAAAATATGACCCATCGCTGTTTTCAGTAATTGGAATATTTTTGGATTGAAACGTCGTAATTTGAAACTGAAAATAGGTGCAGAGAGTCGAATTCGGCTAAAAATCACGCTCAGGAGTCAAATTTCCGACATTTCAGACATTTTGAAAACTGCAGGGGGTTTGGGCAAAATATGACCCATCGCCGTTTTCAGTAATTGCCATATTTTCGGTATAAAAAGTCGTAATTTGAAACTGAAAATAGGTGCAGAAAGTCAGAATTCTAATAAAAAATCACGCTCAGGAGTCAAATTTCCGACATTTCAGACATTTCGAAAACTGCCGGGGGGTTTGGGCAAAATATGACCCATCGCTGTTTTCAGTAATTGGAATATTTTCGGATTGAAACGTCGTAATTTGAAACTGAAAATAGGTGCAGAGAGTCCGAATTCGGCTAAAAAATCACGCTCAGTAGTCAAATTTCCGACATTTCAGACATTTTGAAAACTGCAGGGGGTTTGGGCAAAATATGACCTATCGCCGTTTTCAGTAATTGCCATATTTCGGTATAAAAAGTCGTAATTTGAAAATGAAATTAGGTGCAGAGAGTCAGAATTCGGCTCGAAAATCACGCTCAGGAGTCAAATTTCCGACATTTCAGACATTTTGAAAACTGCAGGGGGGTTTGGGCAAAATATGACCCATCGCCGTTTTCAGTAATTGGCATATGTTCGGTATAAAAAGTCGTAATATGAAACTGAAAATAGGTGCAGAGAGTCAGAATTCGGCTCAAAAATCACTCTCAGGAGTCAAATTTCCGACATTTCAGACATTTTAAAAACTGAAGGGGGGTTTGGCAAAATATTACCCATCGCCGTTTTCAGTAATTGGCATATTTTCGTTATGAAACGACGTAATTTGAAACTGAATATAGGTGCAGAGAGTCAGAATTCGGCTCAAAAATCACGCTCAGGAGTCAAATTTCCGACATTTCAGACATTTTGAAAACTGCAGGGTGGTTTGTCCAAATATGACCCATCGCCGTTTTCAGTAATTGGCATATTTTCGGTATAAAAAGACGTAATTTGAAACTGAAAATAGGTGCAGAGAGTCAGAATTCGGCTCAAAAATCACTCTCAGGAGTCAAATTTCCGACATTTCAGACATTTTGAAAACTGCAGGGGGATTGGGCAAAATATGGCCCATCGCCGTTTACAGTAATTGGCATATTTTCGGTATGAATCGTCGTAATTTGAAACTGAAAAAAGGTGCAGAGAGTCAGAATTCGGCTCAAAAATCACGCTCAGGAGTCAAATTTCCGACATTTCAGACATTTTAAAAACTGCAGGGGAGTTTGGGCAAAATATGACCCATCGCTGTTTATAGTAATTGGGATATTTTTCGGTATGAAACGTCGTAATTTGAAACTGAAAATAGGAGCAGAGAGTCAGAATTCGGCTCAAAAATCCCGTTCAGGAGTCAAATTTCCGACATTTCAGACATTTTGAAAACTGCAGAGGGGGTTTGGGCAAAATATGACCCATCGCCGTTTTCAGTAATTGGCACATTTTCGGTATGAAACGTCGTAATTTGAAACTGAAAATACGTGCAGAGAGTCCGAATTCGGCTCAAAAATCACGCTCAGGAGTCAAATTACCGATATTTCAGACATTTTGAAAACTACAGGGGGTTTGGGCAAAATATGACCCTTCGCCGTTTTCAGTAATTGGCATATTTTCGGTATAAAAAGTCGTAATTTGAAACTGAAAATAGGTGCAGAGAGTCAGAATTCGGCTCAAAAATCACGCTCAGGAGTCAAATTTCCGACATTTCAGACATTTTAAAAGTGCAGGGGGGTTTGGGCAAAATATGACCGATCGCCGTTTTCAGTAATTGGCATATTTTCGGTATGAAACGACGTAATTTGAAACTGAAAATAGGTGCAGAGACTCAGAATTCGGCTCAAAAATCACGCTCAGGAGTCAAATTTCCGACATTTCAGACATTTTGAAAACTGCAGGGGGGTTTGGGCAAAATATGACCCATCGCCGTTTTCAGTAATTGGCATATTTTCGGTATAAAAGTCGTGATTTAAAACTGAAAATAGGTGCAGAGAGCCAGAATTCGGCTCAAAAATCACGCTCAGGAGTCAAATTTCCGACATTTCAGACATTTTGAAAACTGCAGGGGGGTTTGGGCAAAATATGACCCATCGCCGTTTTCAGTAATTGGCATATTTTCGGTATAAAGAGTCGTAATTTGAAACTGAAAATAGGTGCAGAGAGTCAGAATTCGGATATAAAATCACGCTCAGGAGTCAAATTTCCGACATTTCAGACATTTTGAAACTGCAGGGGGGTTTGGGCAAAATATGACCCATCGCCGTTTTCAGTAATTGGCATATTTTCGGTATAAAGAGTCGAAATTTGAACTGAAAATAGGTGCAGAGAGTCAGAATTCGGCTCAAAAATCACTCTCAGGGGTCAAATTTCCGATATTTCAGACATTTTGAAAATTACAGGGGGGTTTGGGCAAAATATGACCCATCGCCGTTTATAGTAATTGGCATATTTTCGGTAGGAAACTTCGTAATTTGGAACTGAAAATAGGTGCAGAAAGTCAGAATTCGGCTCAGAAATCACGTTCAGGAGTCAAATTTCCGACATTTCAGACATTTTGAAAACTGCAGGGGGGGTTGGGCAAAATATGACCCATCGCCGTTTTCAGTAATTGGCATATGTTCGGTATAAAAAGTCGTAATATGAAACTGAAAATAGGTGCAGAGAGTCAGAATTCGGATATAAAATCACGCTCAGGAGTCAAATTTCCGTCATTTCAGACATTTTGAAAACTGCAGGGGGGTTTGGGCAAAATATGACCCATCGCCGTTTTCAGTAATTGGCATATTTTCGGTATAAAGAGTCGTAATTTGAAACTGAAAATAGGTGCAGAGAGTCAGAATTCGGCTCAAAAATCACGCTCAGGAGTCAAATTTCCGACATTTCAGACATTTTAAAAAGTGCAGGGGGGTTTGGGCAAAATATGACCGATCGCCGTTTTCAGTAATTGGCATATTTTCGGTATGAAACGACGTAATTTGAAACTGAAAATAGGTGCAGAGACTCAGAATTCGGCTCAAAAATCACGCTCAGGAGTCAAATTTCCGACATTTCAGACATTTTGAAAACTGCAGGGGGGTTTGGGCAAAATATGACCCATCGCCGTTTTCAGTAATTGGCATATTTTCGGTATAAAAAGTCGTAATTTAAAACTGAAAATAGGTGCAGAGAGCCAGAATTCGGCTCAAAAATCACGCTCAGGAGTCAAATTTCCGACATTTCAGACATTTTGAAAACTGCAGGGGGGTTTGGGCAAAATATGACCCATCGCCGTTTTCAGTAATTGGCATATTTTCGGTATAAAGAGTCGTAATTTGAAACTGAAAATAGGTGCAGAGAGTCAGAATTCGGATATAAAATCACGCTCAGGAGTCAAATTTCCGACATTTCAGACATTTAAAAAGTGCAGGGGGGTTTGGGCAAATATGACCGATCGCCGTTTTCAGTAATTGGCATATTTTCGGTATGAAACGACGTAATTTGAAACTGAAAATAGGTGCAGAGACTCAGAATTCGGCTCAAAAATCACGCTCAGGAGTCAAATTTCCGACATTTCAGACATTTTGAAAACTGCAGGGGGGTTTGGGCAAAATATGACCCATCGCCGTTTTCAGTAATTGGCATATTTTCGGTATAAAGAGTCGAAATTTGAAACTGAAAATAGGTGCAGAGAGTCAGAATTCGGCTCAAAAATCACTCTCAGGGGTCAAATTTCCGATATTTCAGACATTTTGAAAATTACAGGGGGGTTTGGGCAAAATATGACCCATCGCCGTTTTCAGTAATTGGCATATTTTCGGTATAAAGAGTCGAAATTTGAAACTGAAAATAGGTGCAGAGAGTCAGAATTCGGCTCAAAAATCACTCTCAGGGGTCAAATTTCCGATATTTCAGACATTTTGAAAATTACAGGGGGGTTTGGGCAAAATATGACCCATCGCCGTTTACAGTAATTGGCATATTTTCGGTATGAAACGTCGTAATTTGAAACTGAAAAAAGGTGCAGAGAGTCAGAATGCGGAAAAAAAATCACGCTCAGGAGTCAAATTTCCTACATTTCAGACATTTTGAAAACTGCAGGGGATTTGGGCAAAATATGACCCATCGCCGTTTTCAGTAATTGGCATATTTTCAGTATAAAAAGTCGTAATTTGAAACTGAAATTAGGTGCAGAGAGTCAGAATTCGAAAAAAAAACACGCTCATGATTCAAATTTCCGACATTTCAGACATTTTGAAAACTGCAGGGGGTTTGGGCAAAATATGACCCATCGCCGTTGACAGTAATTTGCATATTTTCGGTATGAAACGTCGTAATTTTAAACTGAAAATAGGTGCAGAGAGTCAGAATTCGGCTCAAAAATCACGCTCAAAAGACAAATTTCCGACATTTCAGACATTTTAAAAACTGCAGTGGGGTTTGGGCAAAATATGACCGATCGCCGTTTTCAGTAATTGGCATATTTTCGGTATGAAACGACGTAATTTGAAACTGAAAATAGGTGCAGAGACTCAGAATTCGGCTCAAAAATCACGCTCAGGAGTCAAATTTCCGACATTTCAGACATTTTGAAAACTGCAGGGGGGTTAGGGCAAAATATGACCCATCGCCGTTTTCAGTAATTGGCATATTTTCGGTATAAAAAGTCGTAATTTGAAACTAAAAATAGGTGCAGAGAGTCAGAATTCGGCTCAAAAATCACGCTCAGGAGTCAAATTTCCGACATTTCAGACATTTTGAAAACTGCAGGGGGGTTTGGGCAAAATATGACCCATCGCCATTTACAGTAATTGGCATATTTTCGGTAGGAAACGTCGTAATTTGAAACTGAAAATAGGGGCAGAGAGTCAGAATTCGGCTCAAAAATTACGCTCAGGAGTCAAATTTGCGACATTTCAGACATTTTGAAAATTGCAGGGGGTTTGGGCAAAATATGACCCGTCGCCGTTTTCAGTAATTGGCATATTTTCGGTATAAAAAGTCGTAATTTGAAACTGAAATTAGGTGCAGAGAGTCAGCATTCAGATAAAAAATCACGCTCAGGAGACAAATTTCCGACATTTCAGACATTTTGAAAACTGCAGGGGGGTTTGGGCAAAATATGACCCATTGCCGTTTTCAGTAATTGGCATATTTTCGGTATGATAATTTGAAATCGTAATCGTCGTAATTTGAAACTGAAAATAGGTGCAGAGAGTCAGAATTCGGCTCAAAAATCACGCTCAGGAGTCAAATTTCCTACATTTCAGACATTTTGAAAACTGAAGGGGGGTTTGGGCAAAATATGACCCATCGCCGTTTTCAGTAATTGGCATATTTTCGGTATAAAAAGTCGTAATTTGAAACTGAAATTAGGTGCAGAGTCAGAATTCAGATAAAAAATCACGCTCAGGAGTCAAATTTCCGACATTTCAGACATTTTGAAAACTGCAGGGGGGTTTGGGCAAAATATGACCCATTGCCGTTTACAGTAATTGGCATATTTTCGGTATGATACGTCGTAATTTGAAACTGAAAATAGGTGCATAGAGTCAGAATTCGGCTCAAAAATCACGCTCAGGAGTCAAATTTCCGACATTTGAGACATTTTGAAAACTGCAGGGGGGTTTGGGCAAAATATGACCCATCGCCGTTTACAGTAATTGGCATATTTTCGTTATGAAAAGTCGTAATTTGAAACTGAAAATAGGTGCAGAGAGTCAGAATTCGGCTCAAAAATCACGCTCAGGATTCAAATTTCAGACATTTCAGACATTTTAAAAACTGCAGGGGGGTTTGGACAAAATATGACCCATCGCCGTTTTCAGTAATTGGCATATTTTCGGTACGAAACGTCGTAATTTGAAACTGAAAATAGGTGCAGAGAGTCAGAATTCGGCTCAAAAATCACGCTCAGGAGTCAAATTTGCGACATTTCAGACATTTTGAAAACTGTAGGGGGATTTGGGCAAAATATGACCCATCGCCGTTTACAGTAATTGGCATATTTTCGTTATGAAACGTCGTAATTTGAAACTGAAAATAGGTGTAGAGAGTCAGAATTCGGCTCAAAAATCACGCTCAGGAGTCAAATATCCGACATTTCAGACATTTTGAAAACTGCAGGGGGGTTTGGGCAAAATATGTCCCTTCGCCGTTTTCAGTAATTGGCATATTTTCGGTATAAAAAGTCGTAATTTGAAACTGAAAACAGGTGCAGAGAGTCAGAATTCGGCTCAAAAATCACGCTCAGGAGTCAAATTTCCGACATTTCAGACATTTTGAAAACTGCAGGGGGGTTTGGGCAAAATATGACCCATCGCCGTTTTCAGTAATTGGCATATTTTCGGTAAAAAAAGTCGTAATTTGAAACTGAAAATAGGTGCAGAGAGTCAGAATTCGGATAAAAAATCACGCTCAGGAGTCAAATTTCCGACATTTCAGACATTTTGAAAACTGCAGGGGGGTTTGGGCAAAATATGACCAATCGCCGTTTACAGTAATTTGCATATTTTCGGTATGATACTTCGTAATTTGAAACTGAAAATAGGTGCAGAGAGTCAGAATTCGGCTAAAAAATCACGTTCAGGAGTCAAATTTCCGACATTTCAGACATTTTGAAAACTGCTGGGGGGTTTGAGCAAAATATGACCCATCGCCGTTTTCAGTAATTGGCATATTTTCGGTATAAAAAGTAGTAATTTGAAACTGAAAACAGGTGCAGAGAGTCAGAATTCGGCTCAAAAATCACGCACAGGAGTCAAATTTCCGACATTTCAGATATTTTGAAAACTGCAGAGGGGTTTGGGCAAAATATGACCCATCGCCGTTTTCAGTAATTGGCATATTTTCGGTATGAAAAGTCGTAATTTGAAACTGAAAAAGATGCAGAGAGTCAGAATTCGGCTCAAAAATCACGCTCAGGAGTCAAATTTCCGACATTTCAGACATTTTGAAAACTGCAGGGGGGTTTGGGCAAAATATGACCCATCACCGTTTTCAGTAATTGGCATATTTTCGGTATAAAAAGTAGTAATTTGAAACTGAAAATAGGTGCAGAGAGTCAGAATTCGGCTCAAAAATCACGCTCAGGAGTCAAATTTCCGACATTTCAGACATTTTGAAAAGTGCAGGGGGTTTGGGCAAAATATGACCCATCGCCATTTTCAGTAATTGGCATATTTTCGGTATAAAAAGTCGTAATTTGAAACTGAAATTAGGTGCAGAGAATCAGAATTCAGATAAAAAATCACGCTCAGGAGTCAAATTTCCGACATTTCAGACATTTTGAAAACTGCAGGGGGGTTGGGGCAAAATATGACCCATCGCCGTTTTCAGTAATTGGCATATTTTTCGGTACGAAACGTCGTAATTTGAAACTGAAAATAGGTGCAGAGAGTCTGAATTCGGCTCAAAAATCACGCTCAGGAGTCAAATTTCCGACATTTCAGACATTTTGAAAACTGCAAGGGGGTTTGGGCAAAATATGACCCATCGCCGTTTACAGTAATTGGCATATTTTCGTTATGAAAAGTCGTAATTTGAAACTGAAAATAGGTGCAGAGAGTCAGAATTCGGCTCAAAAATCACGCTCAGGAGTCAAATTTCAGACATTTCAGACGTTTTAAAAACTGCAGGGGGGTTTGGACAAAATATGACCCATCGCCGTTTTCAGTAATTGGCATATTTTCGGTACGAAACGTCGTAATTTGAAACTGAAAATAGGTGCAGAGAGTCAGAATTCGGCTCAAAAATCACGCTCAGGAGTCAAATTTCCGACATTTCAGACATTTTGAAAACTGTAGGGGGGTTTGGGCAAAATATGACCCATCGCCGTTTACAGTAATTGGCATATTTTCGTTATGAAACGTCGTAATTTGAAACTGAAAATAGGTGCAGAGAGTCAGAATTCGGCTCAAAACTTACGCTCAGGAGTCAAATTTCCGACATTTCAGATATTTTGAAAACTGCAGGGGGGTTTGGGTAAAATATGTCCCATCGCCGTCTTCAGTAATTGGCATATTTTCGGTATAAAAAGTCGTAATTTGGAACTGAAAACAAGTGCAGAGAGTCAGAATTCGGCTCAAAAATCACGCTCAGGAGTCAAATTTCCGACATTTCAGACATTTTGAAAACTGCAGGGGGGTTTGGGCAAAATATGACCCATCGCCGTTTTCAGTAATTGACATATTTTCGGTATAAAAAGTCGTAATTTGAAACTGAAATTAGGTGCAGAGAGTCAGAATTCAGATAAAACATCACGCTCAGGAGTCAGATTTCCTACATTTCAGACATTTTGAAAACTGCAGGGGGGTTTGGGCAAAATATGACGCATCGCCGTTTTCAGTAATTGGCATATTTTCGGTATGAAACGACGTAATTTGAAATTGAAAATAGGTGCAGAGAGTCAGAATTCGGCTCAAAAATCACGCTCAGGAGTCAAATTTCCAACATTTCAGACATTTTGAAAAGTGCAGGGGGGTTTGGGCAAAATATGACCCATCGCCGTTTTCAGTAATTGGCATATTTTCGGTATAAAAATTCGTAATTTGAAACTGAAAATAGGTGCAGAGAGTCAGAATTCGGCTCAAAAATCAAGCTCAGGAGTCAAATTTCCGACATTTCAGACATTTTGAAAACTGCAGGGGGGTTTGGGCAAAATATGACCCATCGCCGTTTTCAGTTATTGGCATATTTTCGGTATAAAAAGTCGTAATTTGAAACTGAAAATACGTGCAGAGAGTCAGAATTCGGCTCAAAAATCACGCTCAGGAGTCAAATTTCCGACATTTCAGACATTTTGAAAAGTGCAGGGGGTTTGGGCAAAATATGACCCATCGCCGTTTTCAGTAATTGGCATATTTTCGGTATAAAAAGTCGTTATTTGAAACTGAAAATAGGTGCAGAGAGTCAGAATTCGGCTCAAAAATCATGCTCAGGAGTCAAATTTCCGACATTTCAAACATTTTGAAAACTGCAGGGGGGTTTGGGCAAAATATGACCCATCGCCGTTTACAGTAATTGGCATATTTTCGTTATGAAAATTCGTAATTTGAAACTGAAAATAGGTGCAGAGAGTCAGAATTCGGCTCAAAAATCACGCTCAGGAGTCAAATTTAAGACATTTCAGACGTTTTAAAAACTGTAGGGGGGGTTTGGGCAAAATATGACCCATCGCCGTTTACAGTAATAGGCATATTTTCGGTATAAAAAGTCGTAATATGAAACTGAAAACAGGTGCAGAGAGTCAGAATTCGGCTCAAAAATCACGCTCAGGAGTCAAATTTCCGACATTTCAGACATTTTGAAAACTGCAGGGGGGTTTGGGCAAAATATGACCCATCGCCGTTTTCAGTTATTGGCATATTTTCGTTATGAAACGTCGTAATTTGAAACTGAAAATAGGTGCAGAGAGTCAGAATTCGGCTAAAAACTTACGCTCAGGAGTCAAATTTCCGACATTTCAGACATTTTGAAAACTGCAGGGGGTTTGGGCAAAATATGACCCATCGCCGTTTTCAGTAATTGGCATATTTTCGGTATAAAAAGTCGTAATTTGAAACTGAAAATAGGTGCAGAGAGTCAAAATTCGGATAAAAAATCACGCCCAGGAGTCAAATTTCCAACATTTCAGACATTTTGAAAACTGCAGGGGGGGTTTGGGCAAAATATGACCCATCGCCGTTTATAGTAATTGGCATATTTTCGGTAGGAAACGTCGTAATTTGAAACTGAAAATAGGTGCAGAAAGTCAGAATTCGGCTCAAAAATCACGCTCAGGAGTCAAATTTCCGACATTTCAGACGTTTTGAAAACTGCAGGGGGGTTTGGGCAAAATATGTCCCATCGCCGTTTTCAGTAATTGGCATATTTTCGGTATAAAAAGTCGTAATTTGAAACTGAAAACAGGTGCAGAGAGTCAGAATTCGGCTCAAAAATCACGCTCAGGAGTCAAATTTCCGACATTTCAGACATTTTGAAAACTGCAGGGGGGTTTGGGCAAAATATGACCCTTCGCCGTTTTCAGTAATTGGCATATTTTCGGTATAAAAAGTCGTAATTTGAAACTGAAATTAGGTGCAGAGAGTCAGAATTCGGCTCAAAAATCACGCTCAGGAGTCAAATTTCCAACATTTCAGACATTTTGAAAACTGCAGGGGGGTTTGGGCAAAATATGTCCCATCGCCGTTTTTAGTAATTGGCATATTTTCGGTAGGAAACGTCGTAATTTGAAACTGAAAATAGGTGCCGAAAGTCAGAATTCGGCTCAGAAATCATGCTCAGGAGTCAAATTTTCGACATTTCAGACATTTTAAAAACTGCAGGGGGGTTTGGGCAAAATATGACCCATCGCCGTTTACAGTAATTGGCATATTTTCGTTATGAAAAGTCGTAATTTGAAACTGAAAATAGGTGCAGAGAGTCAGAATTCGGCTCAAAAATCACGCTCAGGATTCAAATTTCAGACATTTCAGACATTTTAAAAACTGCAGGGGGGTTTGGACAAAATATGACCCATCGCCGTTTTCAGTAATTGGCATATTTTCGGTACGAAACGTCGTAATTTGAAACTGAAAATAGGTGCAGAGAGTCAGAATTCGGCTCAAAAATCACGCTCAGGAGTCAAATTTGCGACATTTCAGACATTTTGAAAACTGTAGGGGGGTTTGGGCAAAATATGACCCATCGCCGTTTACAGTAATTGGCATATTTTCGTTATGAAACGTCGTAATTTGAAACTGAAAATAGGTGTAGAGAGTCAGAATTCGGCTCAAAAATCACGCTCAGGAGTCAAATTTCCGACATTTCAGACATTTTGAAAACTGCAGGGGGGTTTGGGCAAAATATGTCCCTTCGCCGTTTTCAGTAATTGGCATATTTTCGGTATAAAAAGTCGTAATTTGAAACTGAAAACAGGTGCAGAGAGTCAGAATTCGGCTCAAAAATCACGCTCAGGAGTCAAATTTGCGACATTCCAGACATTTTGAAAAGTGCAGGGGGTTTGGGCAAAATATGACCCATCGCCGTTTTCAGTAATTGGCATATTTTCGGTATAAAAAGTCGTAATTTGAAACTGAAAATAGGTGCAGAGAGTCAGAATTCGGCTCAAAAATCACGCTCAGGAGTCAAATTTCCGACATTTCAGACATTTTGAAAACTGCAGGGGGGTTTGGGCAAAATATGACCCATCGCCGTTTTCAGTAATTGGCATATTTTCGGTAAAAAAAGTCGTAATTTGAAACTGAAAATTGGTGCAGAGAGTCAGAATTCGGATAAAAAATCACGCTCAGGAGTCAAATTTCCGACATTTCAGACATTTTGAAAACTGCAGGGGGGTTTGGGCAAAATATGACCAATCGCCGTTTACAGTAATTTGCATATTTTCGGTATGATACTTCGTAATTTGAAACTGAAAATAGGTGCAGAGAGTCAGAATTCGGCTAAAAAATCACGCTCAGGAGTCAAATTTCCGACATTTCAGACATTTTGAAAACTGCTGGGGGGTTTGAGCAAAATATGACCCATCGCCGTTTTCAGTAATTGGCATATTTTCGGTATAAAAAGTAGTAATTTGAAACTGAAAACAGGTGCAGAGAGTCAGAATTCGGCTCAAAAATCACGCACAGGAGTCAAATTTCCGACATTTCAGATATTTTGAAAACTGCAGGGGGGTTTGGGCAAAATATGACCCATCGCCGTTTTCAGTAATTGGCATATTTTCGGTATGAAAAGTCTTAATTTGAAACTGAAAAAGATGCAGAGAGTCAGAATTCGGCTCAAAAATCACGCTCAGGAGTCAAATTTCCGACATTTCAGACGTTTTGAAAACTGCAGGGGGGTTTGGGCAAAATATGACCCATCACCGTTTTCAGTAATTGGCATATTTTCGGTATAAAAAGTAGTAATTTGAAACTGAAAATAGATGCAGAGAGTCAGAATTCGGCTCAAAAATCACGCTCAGGAGTCAAATTTCCGACATTTCAGACATTTTGAAAAGTGCAGGGGGTTTGGGCAAAATATGACCCATCGCCATTTTCAGTAATTGGCATATTTTCGGTATAAAAAGTCGTAATTTGAAACTGAAATTAGGTGCAGAGAATCAGAATTCAGATAAAAAATCACGCTCAGGAGTCAAATTTCCGACATTTCAGACATTTTGAAAACTGCAGGGGGGTTGGGGCAAAATATGACCCATCGCCGTTTTCAGTAATTGGCATATTTTTCGGTACGAAACGTCGTAATTTGAAACTGAAAATAGGTGCAGAGAGTCTAAATTCGGCTCAAAAATCACGCTCAGGAGTCAAATTTCCGACATTTCAGACATTTTGAAAACTGCAAGGGGGTTTGGGCAAAATATGACCCATCGCCGTTTACAGTAATTGGCATATTTTCGTTATGAAAAGTCGTAATTTGAAACTGAAAATAGGTGCAGAGAGTCAAAATTCGGCTCAAAAATCACGCTCAGGAGTCAAATTTCAGACATTTCAGACGTTTTAAAAACTGCAGGGGGGTTTGGACAAAATATGACCCATCGCCGTTTTCAGTAATTGGCATATTTTCGGTACGAAACGTCGTAATTTGAAACTGAAAATAGGTGCAGAGAGTCAGAATTCGGCTCAAAAATCACGCTCAGGAGTCAAATTTCCGACATTTCAGACATTTTGAAAACTGTAGGGGGGTTTGGGCAAAATATGACCCATCGCCGTTTACAGTAATTGGCATATTTTCGTTATGAAACGTCGTAATTTGAAACTGAAAATAGGTGCAGAGAGTCAGAATTCGGCTCAAAACTTACGCTCAGGAGTCAAATTTCCGACATTTCAGATATTTTGAAAACTGCAGGGGGGTTTGGGTAAAATATGTCCCATCGCCGTCTTCAGTAAATGGCATATTTTCGGTATAAAAATTCGTAATTTGGAACTGAAAACAGGTGCAGAGAGTCAGAATTCGGCTCAAAAATCACGCTCAGGAGTCAAATTTCCGACATTTCAGACATTTTGAAAACTGCAGGGGGGTTTGGGCAAAATATGACCCATCGCCGTTTTCAGTAATTGACATATTTTCGGTATAAAAAGTCGTAATTTGAAACTGAAATTAGGTGCAGAGAGTCAGAATTCAGATAAAACATCACGCTCAGGAGTCAGATTTCCTACATTTCAGACATTTTGAAAACTGCAGGGGGGTTTGGGCAAAATATGACGCATCGCCGTTTTCAGTAATTGGCATATTTTCGGTATGAAACGACGTAATTTGAAATTGAAAATAGGTGCAGAGAGTCAGAATTCGGCTCAAAAATCACGCTCAGGAGTCAAATTTCCAACATTTCAGACATTTTGAAAAGTGCAGGGGGGTTTGGGCAAAATATGACCCATCGCCGTTTTCAGTAATTGGCATATTTTCGGTATAAAAATTCGTAATTTGAAACTGAAAATAGGTGCAGAGAGTCAGAATTCGGCTCAAAAATCAAGCTCAGGAGTCAAATTTCCGACATTTCAGACATTTTGAAAACTGCAGGGGGGTTTGGGCAAAATATGACCCATCGCCGTTTTCAGTTATTGGCATATTTTCGGTATAAAAAGTCGTAATTTGAAACTGAAAATACGTGCAGAGAGTCAGAATTCGGCTCAAAAATCACGCTCAGGAGTCAAATTTCCGACATTTCAGACATTTTGAAAAGTGCAGGGGGTTTGGGCAAAATATGACCCATCGCCGTTTTCAGTAATTGGCATATTTTCGGTATAAAAAGTCGTTATTTGAAACTGAAAATAGGTGCAGAGAGTCAGAATTCGGCTCAAAAATCATGCTCAGGAGTCAAATTTCCGACATTTCAAACATTTTGAAAACTGCAGGGGGGTTTGGGCAAAATATGACCCATCGCCGTTTACAGTAATTGGCATATTTTCGTTATGAAAATTCGTAATTTGAAACTGAAAATAGGTGCAGAGAGTCAGAATTCGGCTCAAAAATCACGCTCAGGAGTCAAATTTAAGACATTTCAGACGTTTTAAAAACTGTAGGGGGGTTTGGGCAAAATATGACCCATCGCCGTTTACAGTAATAGGCATATTTTCGGTATAAAAAGTCGTAATTTGAAACTGAAAACAGGTGCAGAGAGTCAGAATTCGGCTCAAAAATCACGCTCAGGAGTCAAATTTCCGACATTTCAGACATTTTGAAAACTGCAGGGGGGTTTGGGCAAAATATGACCCATCGCCGTTTTCAGTTATTGGCATATTTTCGTTATGAAACGTCG
Organism: Procambarus clarkii; assembly: GCF_040958095.1. Classification (NCBI taxonomy): domain Eukaryota; kingdom Metazoa; phylum Arthropoda; class Malacostraca; order Decapoda; family Cambaridae; genus Procambarus; species Procambarus clarkii. The sequence goes on from NW_027189326.1 coordinate 179,963, forward strand.
TAATTTGAAACTGAAAATAGGTGCAGAGAGTCAGAATTCGGCTAAAAACTTACGCTCAGGAGTCAAATTTCCGACATTTCAGACATTTTGAAAACTGCAGGGGGTTTGGGCAAAATATGACCCATCGCCGTTTTCAGTAATTGGCATATTTTCGGTATAAAAAGTCGTAATTTGAAACTGAAAATAGGTGCAAAGAGTCAAAATTCGGATAAAAAATCACGCCCAGGAGTCAAATTTCCAACATTTCAGACATTTTGAAAACTGCAGGGGGGTTTGGGCAAAATATGACCCATCGCCGTTTATAGTAATTGGCATATTTTCGGTAGGAAACGTCGTAATTTGAAACTGAAAATAGGTGCAGAAAGTCAGAATTCGGCTCAAAAATCACGCTCAGGAGTCAAATTTCCGACATTTCAGACGTTTTGAAAACTGCAGGGGGGTTTGGGCAAAATATGTCCCATCGCCGTTTTCAGTAATTGGCATATTTTCGGTATAAAAAGTCGTAATTTGAAACTGAAAACAGGTGCAGAGAGTCAGAATTCGGCTCAAAAATAACGCTCAGGAGTCAAATTTCCGACATTTCAGACATTTTGAAAACTGCAGGGGGGTTTGGGCAAAATATGACCCTTCGCCGTTTTCAGTAATTGGCATATTTTCGGTATAAAAATTCGTAATTTGAAACTGAAATTAGGTGCAGAGAGTCAGAATTCGGCTCAAAAATCACGCTCAGGAGTCAAATTTCCAACATTTCAGACATTTTGAAAACTGCAGGGGGGTTTGGGCAAAATATGTCCCATCGCCGTTTTTAGTAATTGGCATATTTTCGGTAGGAAACGTCGTAATTTGAAACTGAAAATAGGTGCCGAAAGTCAGAATTCGGCTCAAAAATCACGCTCAGGAGTCAAATTTTCGACATTTCAGACATTTTAAAAACTGCAGGGGGGTTTGGGCAAAATATGACCCATCGCCGTTTTCAGTAATTGGCATATTTTCGGTATAAAAATCGTAATTTGAAACTGAAAATAGGTGCAGAGAGTCAGAATTCGGCTCAAAAATCACGCTCAGGAGTCAAATTTCCGACATTTCAGACATTTTGAAAAGTGCAGGGGGTTTGGGCAAAATATGACCCATCGCCATTTTCAGTAATTGGCATATTTTCGGTATAAAAAGTCGTAATTTGAAACTGAAATTAGGTGCAGAGAATCAGAATTCAGATAAAAAATCACGCTCAGGAGTCAAATTTCCGACATTTCAGACATTTTGAAAACTGCAGGGGGGTTTGGGCAAAATATGACCCATCGCCGTTTACAGTAATTGGCATATTTTCGGTATGATACGTCGTAATTTGAAACTGAAAATAGGTGCAGAGAGTCAGAATTCGGCTAAAAAATCACGCTCAGGAGTCAAATTTCCGACATTTCAGACATTTTGAAAACTGCAGGGGGGTTTGGGCAAAATATGACCCATCGCCGTTTTCAGTAATTGGCATATTTTTCGGTACGAAACGTCGTAATTTGAAACTGAAAATAGGTGCAGAGAGTCTGAATTCGGCTCAAAAATCACGCTCAGGAGTCAAATTTCCGACATTTCAGACATTTTGAAAACTGCAGGGGGGTTTGGGCAAAATATGACCCATCGCTGTTTACAGTAATTGGCATATTTTCGTTATGAAAAGTCGTAATTTGAAACTGAAAATAGGTGCAGAGAGTCAGAATTCGGCTCAAAAATCACGCTCAGGATTCAAATTTCAGACATTTCAGACGTTTTAAAAACTGCAGGGGGGTTTGGACAAAATATGACCCATCGCCGTTTTCAGTAATTGGCATATTTTCGGTACGAAACGTCGTAATTTGAAACTGAAAATAGGTGCAGAGAGTCAGAATTCGGCTCAAAAATCACGCTCAGGAGTCAAATTTCCGACATTTCAGACATTTTGAAAACTGTAGGGGGGTTTGGGCAAAATATGACCCATCGCCGTTTACAGTAATTGGCATATTTTCGTTATGAAACGTCGTAATTTGAAACTGAAAATAGGTGCAGAGAGTCAGAATTCGGCTCAAAACTTACGCTCAGGAGTCAAATTTCCAACATTTCAGACATTTTGAAAAGTGCAGGGGGGTTTGGGCAAAATATGACCCATCGCCGTTTTCAGTAATTGGCATATTTTCGGTATAAAAATTCGTAATTTGAAACTGAAAATAGGTGCAGAGAGTCAGAATTCGGCTCAAAAATCACGCTCAGGAGTCAAATTTCCGACATTTAGACATTTTGAAAACTGCAGGGGGGTTTGGGCAAAATATGACCCATCGCCGTTTTCAGTTATTGGCATATTTTCGGTATAAAAAGTCGTTATTTGAAACTGAAAATAGGTGCAGAGAGTCAGAATTCGGCTCAAAAATCATGCTCAGGAGTCAAATTTCCGACATTTCAAACATTTTGAAAACTGCAGGGGGGTTTGGGCAAAATATGACCCATCGCCGTTTACAGTAATTGGCATATTTTCGTTATGAAAATTCGTAATTTGAAACTGAAAATAGGTGCAGAGAGTCAGAATTCGGCTCAAAAATCACGCTCAGGAGTCAAATTTAAGACATTTCAGACGTTTTAAAAACTGTAGGGGGGGTTTGGGCAAAATATGACCCATCGCCGTTTACAGTAATTGGCATATTTTCGTTATGAAACGTCGTAATTTGAAACTGAAAATAGGTGCAGAGAGTCAGAATTCGGCTAAAAACTTACGCTCAGGAGTCAAAATTCCGACATTTCAGACATTTTGAAAACTGCAGGGGGTTTGGGCAAAATATGACCCATCGCCGTTTTCAGTAATTGGCATATTTTCGGTATAAAAAGTCGTAATTTGAAACTGAAAATAGGTGCAGAGAGTCAAAATTTGGATAAAAAATCACGCCCAGGAGTCAAATTTCCGACATTTCAGACATTTTGAAAACTGCAGGGGGGGTTTTGGCAAAATATGACCCATCGCCGTTTATAGTAATTGGCATATTTTCGGTAGGAAACGTCGTAATTTGAAACTGAAAATAGGTGCAGAAAGTCAGAATTCGGCTCAAAAATCACGCTCAGGAGTCAAATTTCCGACATTTCAGACGTTTTGAAAACTGCAGGGGGGTTTGGGCAAAATATGTCCCATCGCCGTTTTCAGTAATTGGCATATTTTCGGTATAAAAAGTCGTAATTTGAAACTGAAAACAGGTGCAGAGAGTCAGAATTCGGCTCAAAAATCACGCTCAGGAGTCAAATTTCCGACATTTCAGACATTTTGAAAACTGCAGGGGGGTTTGGGCAAAATATGACCCTTCGCCGTTTTCAGTAATTGGCATATTTTCGGTATAAAAAGTCGTAATTTGAAACTGAAATTAGGTGCAGAGAGTCAGAATTCGGCTCAAAAATCACGCTCAGGAGTCAAATTTCCGACATTTCAGACATTTTGAAAACTGCAGGGGGGTTTGGGCAAAACATGACCAATCGCCTTTTACAGTAATTGGCATATTTTCGGTATGAAACTTCGTAATTTGAAACTGAAAATAGGTGCAGAGAATCAGAATTCGGCTCAAAAATCACGCTCAGGAGTCAAATTTCCGACATTTCAGACATTTTGAAAACTGCAGGGGGGTTTGGGCAAAATATGACCCATCGCTGTTTTCAGTAATTGGCATATTTTCGGTATAAAAAGTCGTAATTTGAAACTGAAAACAGATGCAGAGAGTCAGAATTCGGCTCAAAAATCACTCTCAGGAGTCAAATTTCCGATATTTCAGACATTTTGAAAACTGCAGGGGGGTTTGGGCAAAATATGACCCATCGCCGTTTACAGTAATTGGCATATTTTCGGTATGAAACTTTGTAATTTGAAACTGAAAATAGGTGCAGAGAGTCAGAATTCGGCTCAAAAATCACGCTCAGGAGTCAAATTTCCGACATTTCAGACATTTTGAAAGCTGCAGGGGGGTTTGGCAAAATATGACCCATCGCTGTTTTCAGTTATTGGCATATTTTCGGTATAAAAAGTCGTAATTTGAAACTGAAAATAGGTGCAGATTCGGCTCAAAAATCACGCTCAGGAGTCAAATTTCCGACATTTCAGACATTTTGAAAACTGTAGGGGGGTTTGGGCAAAATATGACCCATCGCCGTTTACAGTAATTGGCATATTTTCGTTATGAAACGTCGTAATTTGAAACTGAAAATAGGTGCAGAGAGTAAGAATTCGGCTCAAAACTTACGCTCAGGAGTCGAATTTCAGACATTTCAGACATTTTAAAAACTGCAGGGGGCTTGGGCAAAATATGACCCATCGCCGTTTTCAGTAATTGGCATATTTTCGGTATGAAACGACGTAATTTGAAACTGAAAATAGGTGCAGAGAGTCAAAATTCGGCTCAAAAATCACGCTCAGGAGTCAAATTTCCGACATTTCAGACATTTTGAAAACTGCAGGGGGTTTGGGCAAAATATGTCCCATCGCCGTTTTCAGTAATTAGCATATTTTCGGTATGAAACGTCGTAATTTGAAACTGAAAATAGGTGCAGAGAGTCAAAATTCGGCTCAAAAATCACTCTCAGGAGTCAAATTTCCGATATTTCAGACATTTTGAAAACTGCAGGGGGGTTTGGGCAAAATATGACCCATCGCCGTTAATAGTAATTGGCATATTTTCGGTAGGAAACGTCGTAATTTGAAACTGAAAATAAGTGCAGAAAGTCAGAATTCGGCTCAAAAATCACGCTCAGGAGTCAAATTTCCGACATTTCAGACATTTTGAAAAGTGCAGGGGGGTTTGGGCAAAATATGACCCATCGCCGTTTTCAGTAATTGGCATATTCTCGGTATTAAAAGTCGTAATTTGAAACTGAAATTAGGTGCAGAGAGTCAGAATTCAGATAAAAAATCACGCTCAGGAGTCAAATTTCCGACATTTCAGACATTTTGAAAACTGCAGGGGGGTTTGGGCAAAATATGACCCATCGCTGTTTTCAGTAATTGGCATATTTTCGGTATAAAAAGTCGTAATTTGAAACTGAAAATAGGTGCAGAGAGTCAGAATTCGGCTCAAAAATCACGCTCAGGAGTCAAATTTCCTACATTTCAGACAATTTGAAAACTGCAGGGGGGTTTGGGCAAAATATGACCCATCGCCGTTTATAGTAATTGGCATATTTTCGGTAGGAAACGTCGTAATTTGAAACTGAAAATAGGTGCAGAGAGTCAGAATTCGGCTCAAAAATCACGCTCAGGAGTCAAATTTCCTACATTTCAGACATTTTAAAAACTGCAGGGGGGTTTTGGCAAAATATGACCCATCGCCGTTTTCAGTAATTGGCATATTTTCGGTATAAAAAGTCGTATTTTGAAACTGAAAATAGGTGCAGAGAGTCAGAATTCGGCTCGAAAATCACGCTCAGGAGTCAAATTTCCGACATTTCAGACATTTTGAAAACTGCAGGGGGGTTTGGGCAAAATATGACCCATCGCCGTTTTCAGTAATTGGCATATTTTCGGTATAAAAAGTCGTAATTTGAAACTGAAAACAGGTGCAGAGAGTCAGAATTCGGCTCAAAAATCACTGTCAGGAGTCAAATTTCCGGTATTTCAGACATTTTGAAAACTGCAGGGGGGTTTGGGCAAAATATGACCCATCGCCGTTTTCAGTAATTGGCATATTTTCGGTATAAAAAGTCGTAATTTGAAACTGAAATTAGGTGCAGAGAGTCAGAATTCGGCTCAAAAATCACGCTCAGGAGTCAAATTTAAGACATTTCAGACGTTTTAAAAACTGTAGGGGGGTTTGGGCAAAATATGACCCATCGCCGTTTACAGTAATTGGCATATTTTCGTTATGAAACGTCGTAATTTGAAACTGAAAATAGGTGCAGAGAGTCAGAATTCGGCTAAAAACTTACGCTCAGGAGTCAAAATTCCGACATTTCAGACATTTTGAAAACTGCAGGGGGTTTGGGCAAAATATGACCCATCGCCGTTTTCAGTAATTGGCATATTTTCGGTATAAAAAGTCATAATTTGAAACTGAAAATAGGTGCAGAGAGTCAAAATTTGGATAAAAAATCACGCCCAGGAGTCAAATTTCCGACATTTCAGACATTTTGAAAACTGCAGGGGGGGTTTGGGCAAAATATGACCCATCGCCGTTTATAGTAATTGGCATATTTTCGGTAGGAAACGTCGTAATTTGAAATTGAAAATAGGTGCAGAAAGTCAGAATTCGGCTCAAAAATCACGCTCAGGAGTCAAATTTCCGACATTTCAGACGTTTTGAAAACTGCAGGGGGGTTTGGGCAAAATATGTTCCATCGCCGTTTTCAGTAATTGGCATATTTTTGGTATAAAAAGTCGTAATTTGAAACTGAAAACAGGTGCAGAGAGTCAGAATTCGGCTCAAAAATCACGCTCAGGAGTCAAATTTCCGACATTTCAGACATTTTGAAAACTGCAGGGGGGTTTGGGCAAAATATGACCCTTCGCCGTTTTCAGTAATTGGCATATTTTCGGTATAAAAAGTCGTAATTTGAAACTGAAATTAGGTGCAGACAGTCAGAATTCGGCTCAAAAATCACGCTCAGGAGTCAAATTTCCAACATTTCAGACATTTTGAAAACTGCAGGGGGGTTTGGGCAAAATATGTCCCATCGCCGTTTTCAGTAATTGGCATATTTTCGGTAGGAAACGTCGTAATTTGAAACTGAAAATAGGTGCAGAGAGTCAAAATTTGGATAAAAAATCACGCCCAGGAGTCAAATTTCCGACATTTCAGACATTTTGAAAACTGCAGGGGGGGTTTGGGCAAAATATGACCCATCGCCGTTTATAGTAATTGGCATATTTTCGGTAGGAAACGTCGTAATTTGAAACTGAAAATAGGTGCAGAAAGTCAGAATTCGGCTCAAAAATCACGCTCAGGAGTCAAATTTCCGACATTTCAGACGTTTTGAAAACTGCCGGGGGGTTTGGGCAAAATATGTCCCATCGCCGTTTTCAGTAATTGGCATATTTTCGGTATAAAAAGTCGTAATTTGAAACTGAAAACAGGTGCAGAGAGTCAGAATTCGGCTCAAAAATCACGCTCAGGAGTCAAATTTCCGACATTTCAGACATTTTGAAAACTGCAGGGGGGGTTTGGGCAAAATATGACCCTTCGCCGTTTTCAGTAATTGGCATATTTTCGGTATAAAAAGTCGTAATTTGAAACTGAAATTAGGTGCAGAGAGTCAGAATTCGGCTCAAAAATCACGCTCAGGAGTCAAATTTTCAACATTTCAGACATTTTGAAAACTGCAGGGGGGTTTGGGCAAAATATGTCCCATCGCCGTTTTCAGTAATTGGCATATTTTCGGTAGTAAACGTCGTAATTTGAAACTGAAAATAGGTGCCGAAAGTCAGAATTCGGCTCAAAAATCATGCTCAGGAGTCAAATTTTCGACATTTCAGACATTTTAAAAACTGCAGGGGGGTTTGGGCAAAATATGACCCATCGCCGTTTTCAGTAATTGGCATATTTTCGGTATAAAAATCGTAATTTGAAACTGAAAATAGGTGCAGAGAGTCAGAATTCGGCTCAAAAATCACGCTCAGGAGTCAAATTTTCGACATTTCAGACATTTTAAAAACTGCAGGGGGGTTTGGGCAAAATATGACCCATCGCCGTTTTCAGTAATTGGCATATTTTCGGTATAAAAGTCGTAATTTGAAACTGAAAATAGGTGCAGAGAGTCAGAATTCGGCTCAAAAATCACGCTCAGGAGTCAAATTTCCGACATTTCAGACATTTTGAAAACTGCAGGGGGGTTTGGGCAAAACATGACCCATCGCCTTTTACAGTAATTGGCATATTTTCGGTATGAAACTTCGTAATTTGAAACTGAAAATAGGTGCAGAGAATCAGAATTCGGCTCAAAAATCACGCTCAGGAGTCAAATTTCCGACATTTCAGACATTTTGAAAACTGCAGGGGGGTTTGGGCAAAATATGACCCATCGCTGTTTTCAGTAATTGGCATATTTTCGGTATAAAAAGTCGTAATTTGAAACTGAAAACAGATGCAGAGAGTCAGAATTCGGCTCAAAAATCACTCTCAGGAGTCAAATTTCCGATATTTCAGACATTTTGAAAACTGCAGGGGGGTTTGGGCAAAATATGACCCATCGCCGTTTACAGTAATTGGCATATTTTCGGTATGAAACTTTGTAATTTGAAACTGAAAATAGGTGCAGAGAGTCAGAATTCGGCTCAAAAATCACGCTCAGGAGTCAAATTTCAGACATTTTGAAAGCTGCAGGGGGGTTTGGCAAAATATGACCCATCGCTGTTTTCAGTTATTGGCATATTTTCGGTATAAAAAGTCGTAATTTGAAACTGAAAATAGGTGCAGATTCGGCTCAAAAATCACGCTCAGGAGTCAAATTTCCGACATTTCAGACATTTTGAAAACTGTAGGGGGGTTTGGGCAAAATATGACCCATCGCCGTTTACAGTAATTGGCATATTTTCGTTATGAAACGTCGTAATTTGAAACTGAAAATAGGTGCAGAGAGTAAGAATTCGGCTCAAAACTTACGCTCAGGAGTCGAATTTCAGACATTTCAGACATTTTAAAAACTGCAGGGGGCTTGGGCAAAATAAGACCCATCGCCGTTTTCAGTAATTGGCATATTTTCGGTATGAAACGACGTAATTTGAAACTGAAAATAGGTGCAGAGAGTCAAAATTCGGCTCAAAAATCACGCTCAGGAGTCAAATTTCCGACATTTCAGACATTTTGAAAACTGCAGGGGGTTTGGGCAAAATATGTCCCATCGCCGTTTTCAGTAATTAGCATATTTTCGGTATGAAACGTCGTAATTTGAAACTGAAAATAGGTGCAGAGAGTCAAAATTCGGCTCAAAAATCACTCTCAGGAGTCAAATTTCCGATATTTCAGACATTTTGAAAACTGCAGGGGGGTTTGGGCAAAATATGACCCATCGCCGTTAATAGTAATTGGCATATTTTCGGTAGGAAACGTCGTAATTTGAAACTGAAAATAAGTGCAGAAAGTCAGAATTCGGCTCAAAAATCACGCTCAGGAGTCAAATTTCCGACATTTCAGACATTTTGAAAACTGCTGGGGGATTTGGGCAAAATATGACCCATCGCCGTTTTCAGTAATTGGCATATTTTCGGTATAAAAATTCGTAATTTGAAACTGAAAATAGGTGCAGAGAGTCAGAATTCGGCTCAAAAATCAAGCTCAGGAGTCAAATTTCCGACATTTCAGACATTTTGAAAACTGCAGGGGGGGTTTGGGCAAAATATGACCCATCGCCGTTTTCAGTAATTGGCATATTTTCGGTATAAAAAGTCGTAATTTGAAACTGAAAATAGGTGCAGAGAGTCAGAATTCGGCTCAAAAATCACGCTCAGGAGTCAAATTTCCGACATTTCAGACATTTTGAAAAGTGCAGGGGGGTTTGGGCAAAATATGACCCATCGCCGTTTTCAGTAATTGGCATATTCTCGGTATTAAAAGTCGTAATTTGAAACTGAAATTAGGTGCAGAGAGTCAGAATTCAGATAAAAAATCACGCTCAGGAGTCAAATTTCCGACATTTCAGACATTTTGAAAACTGCAGGGGGGTTTGGGCAAAATATGACCCATCGCCGTTTTCAGTAATTGGCATATTTTCGGTATAAAAAGTCGTAATTTGAAACTGAAAATAGGTGCAGAGAGTCAGAATTCGGCTCAAAAATCACGCTCAGGAGTCAAATTTCCTACATTTCAGACAATTTGAAAACTGCAGGGGGGTTTGGGCAAAATATGACCCATCGCCGTTTTCAGTAATTGGCATATTTTCAGTATAAAAAGTTGTAATTTGAAACTGAAATTAGGTGCAAAGAGTCAGAATTCGGATAAAAAATCAGGCTCAGGAGTCAAATTTCCGACATTTCAGACATTTTGAAAACTGCAGGGGGGGGGGGGGGGGGGTTTGGGCAAAATATGACCCATCGCCGTTTATAGTAATTGGCATATTTTCGGTAGGAAACGTCGTAATTTGAAACTGAAAATAGGTGCAGAGAGTCAGAATTCGGCTCAAAAATCACGCTCAGGAGTCAAATTTCCTACATTTCAGACATTTTAAAAACTGCAGGGGGGTTTAGGCAAAATATGACCCATCGCCGTTTTCAGTAATTGGCATATTTTCGGTATAAAAAGTCGTATTTTGAAACTGAAAATAGGTGCAGAGAGTCAGAATTCGGCTCGAAAATCACGCTCAGGAGTCAAATTTCCGACATTTCAGACATTTTGAAAACTGCAGGGGGGTTTGGGCAAAATATGACCCATCGCCGTTTTCAGTAATTGGCATATTTTCGGTATAAAAAGTCGTAATTTGAAACTGAAAACAGGTGCAGAGAGTCAGAATTCGGCTCAAAAATCACTCTCAGGAGTCAAATTTCCGGTATTTCAGACATTTTGAAAACTGCAGGGGGGTTTGGGCAAAATATGACCCATCGCCGTTTTCAGTAATTGGCATATTTTCGGTATAAAAAGTCGTAATTTGAAACTGAAATTAGGTGACGAGAGTCAGAATTCAGATAAAACATCAGGCTCAGGAGTCAAAGTTCCGACATTTCAGACATTTTGAAAACTGCAGGGGGGTTTGGGCAAAATATGACCCATTGCTGTTTTCAGTAATTGGCATATTTTCGGTATGAAACGACGTAATTTGAAACTGAAAATAGGTGCAGAGAGTCAAAATTCGGCTCAAAAATCACGCTCAGGAGTCAAATTTTCGACATTTCAGACATTTTGAAAACTGCAGGGGGGTTTGGGCAAAATATGACCCATCGCTGTTTTCAGTAATTGGAATATTTTCGGTATGAAACGTCGTAATTTGAAACTGAAAATAGGTGCAGAGAGTGCGAATACGGCTAAAAAATCACGCTCAGGAGTCAAATTTCCGACATTTCAGACATTTTGAAAACTGCAGGGGGTTTGGGCAAAATATGACCCATCGCCGGTTTCAGTAATTGGCATATTTTCGGTATAAAAAGTCGTAATTTGAAACTGAAAATAGGTGCAGAGAGTCAGAATTGTGCTCGAAAATCACGCTCAGGAGTCAAATTTCCGACATTTCAGACATTTTGAAAACTGCAGGGGGTTTGGGCAAAATATGACCCATCGCCGTTTTCAGTAATTGGCATATTTTCGGTATAAAAAGTCGTAATTTGAAACTGAAAATAGGTGCAGAGAGTCAGAATTCGGATACAAAATCACGCTCAGGAGTCAAATTTCCGACATTTCAGACATTTTGAAAACTGCAGGGGGGGTTTGGGCAAAATATGACCCATCGCAGTTTATAGTAACTGGCATATTTTCGGTAGGAAACGTCGTAATTTGAAACTGAAAATAGGTGCAGAAAGTCAGAATTCGGCTCAAAAATCACGCTCAGAAGTCAAATTTTCGACATTTCAGACATTTTAAAAACTGCAGGGGGGTTTGGGGAAAATATGACCCATCGCCGTTTTCAGTAATTGGCATATTTTCGGTATAAAAATTCGTATTTTGAAACTGAAAATAGGTGCAGAGAGTCAGAATTGTGCTCGAAAATCACGCTCAGGAGTCAAATTTCCGACATTTCAGACATTTTGAAAACTGCAGGGGGGTTTGGGCAAAATATGACCCATCGCCGTTTTCAGTAATTGGCATATTTTCGGTATAAAAAGTCGTAATTTGAAACTGAAAATAGGTGCAGAGAGTCAGAATTCGGCTCAAAAATCACGCTCAGGAGTCAAATTTCCGACATTTCAGACATTTTGAAAACTGCAGGGGGGTTTGGGCAAAATATGACCCATCGCCGTTTTCAGTAATTGGCACATTTTCGGTATAAAAAGTCGTAACATGAAACTGAAAATAGGTGCAGAGAGTCAGAATTCGGCTCAAAAATCACGCTCAGGAGTCAAATTTCCGACATTTCAGACATTTTGAAAAGTGCAGGGGGGTTTGGGCAAAATATGACCCATCGCCGTTTTCAGTAATTGGCATATTCTCGGTATTAAAAGTCGTAATTTGAAACTGAAATTAGGTGCAGAGAGTCAGAATTCAGATAAAAAATCACGCTCAGGAGTCAAATTTCCGACATTTCAGACATTTTGAAAACTGCAGGGGGGTTTGGGCAAAATATGACCCATCGCCGTTTTCAGTAATTGGCATATTTTCGGTATAAAAAGTCGTAATTTGAAACTGAAAATAGGTGCAGAGAGTCAGAATTCGGCTCAAAAATCACGCTCAGGAGTCAAATTTCCTACATTTCAGACAATTTGAAAACTGCAGGGGGGTTTGGGCAAAATATGACCCATCGCCGTTTTCAGTAATTGGCATATTTTCAGTATAAAAAGTTGTAATTTGAAACTGAAATTAGGTGCAAAGAGTCAGAATTCGGATAAAAAATCAGGCTCAGGAGTCAAATTTCCGACATTTCAGACATTTTGAAAACTGCAGGGGGGGGGGGGGGGGTTTGGGCAAAATATGACCCATCGCCGTTTATAGTAATTGGCATATTTTCGGTAGGAAACGTCGTAATTTGAAACTGAAAATAGGTGCAGAGAGTCAGAATTCGGCTCAAAAATCACGCTCAGGAGTCAAATTTCCTACATTTCAGACATTTTAAAAACTGCAGGGGGGTTTAGGCAAAATATGACCCATCGCCGTTTTCAGTAATTGGCATATTTTCGGTATAAAAAGTCGTATTTTGAAACTGAAAATAGGTGCAGAGAGTCAGAATTCGGCTCGAAAATCACGCTCAGGAGTCAAATTTCCGACATTTCAGACATTTTGAAAACTGCAGGGGGGTTTGGGCAAAATATGACCCATCGCCGTTTTCAGTAATTGGCATATTTTCGGTATAAAAAGTCGTAATTTGAAACTGAAAACAGGTGCAGAGAGTCAGAATTCGGCTCAAAAATCACTCTCAGGAGTCAAATTTCCGGTATTTCAGACATTTTGAAAACTGCAGGGGGGTTTGGGCAAAATATGACCCATCGCCGTTTTCAGTAATTGGCATATTTTCGGTATAAAAAGTCGTAATTTGAAACTGAAATTAGGTGACGAGAGTCAGAATTCAGATAAAACATCAGGCTCAGGAGTCAAAGTTCCGACATTTCAGACATTTTGAAAACTGCAGGGGGGTTTGGGCAAAATATGACCCATTGCTGTTTTCAGTAATTGGCATATTTTCGGTATGAAACGACGTAATTTGAAACTGAAAATAGGTGCAGAGAGTCAAAATTCGGCTCAAAAATCACGCTCAGGAGTCAAATTTTCGACATTTCAGACATTTTGAAAACTGCAGGGGGGTTTGGGCAAAATATGACCCATCGCTGTTTTCAGTAATTGGAATATTTTCGGTATGAAACGTCGTAATTTGAAACTGAAAATAGGTGCAGAGAGTGCGAATACGGCTAAAAAATCACGCTCAGGAGTCAAATTTCCGACATTTCAGACATTTTGAAAACTGCAGGGGGTTTGGGCAAAATATGACCCATCGCCGGTTTCAGTAATTGGCATATTTTCGGTATAAAAAGTCGTAATTTGAAACTGAAAATAGGTGCAGAGAGTCAGAATTGTGCTCGAAAATCACGCTCAGGAGTCAAATTTCCGACATTTCAGACATTTTGAAAACTGCAGGGGGTTTGGGCAAAATATGACCCATCGCCGTTTTCAGTAATTGGCATATTTTCGGTATAAAAAGTCGTAATTTGAAACTGAAAATAGGTGCAGAGAGTCAGAATTCGGATACAAAATCACGCTCAGGAGTCAAATTTCCGACATTTCAGACATTTTGAAAACTGCAGGGGGGGTTTGGGCAAAATATGACCCATCGCAGTTTATAGTAACTGGCATATTTTCGGTAGGAAACGTCGTAATTTGAAACTGAAAATAGGTGCAGAAAGTCAGAATTCGGCTCAAAAATCACGCTCAGAAGTCAAATTTTCGACATTTCAGACATTTTAAAAACTGCAGGGGGGTTTGGGGAAAATATGACCCATCGCCGTTTTCAGTAATTGGCATATTTTCGGTATAAAAATTCGTATTTTGAAACTGAAAATAGGTGCAGAGAGTCAGAATTGTGCTCGAAAATCACGCTCAGGAGTCAAATTTCCGACATTTCAGACATTTTGAAAACTGCAGGGGGGTTTGGGCAAAATATGACCCATCGCCGTTTTCAGTAATTGGCATATTTTCGGTATAAAAAGTCGTAATTTGAAACTGAAAATAGGTGCAGAGAGTCAGAATTCGGCTCAAAAATCACGCTCAGGAGTCAAATTTCCGACATTTCAGACATTTTGAAAACTGCAGGGGGGTTTGGGCAAAATATGACCCATCGCCGTTTTCAGTAATTGGCACATTTTCGGTATAAAAAGTCGTAACATGAAACTGAAAATAGGTGCAGAGAGTCAGAATTCGGCTCAAAAATCACGCTCAGGAGTCAAATTTCCGACATTTCAGACATTTTGAAAACTGCAGGGGGGTTTCGGCAAAATATGACCCATCGATGTTTACAGTAATTGGTATATTTTCGGTATGAAACGACGTAATTTGAAACTGAAAATAGGTGCAGAGAGTCAGAATTCGGCTCAAAAATCACGCTCAGGAGTCAAATTTTCGACATTTCAGACATTTTGAAAACTGCAGGGGGGTTTGAGCAAAATATGACCCATCGCCGTTTTCAGTAATTGGCATATTTTCGGTATAAAAAGTCGTAATTTGAAACTGAAATTAGGTGCAGAGAGTCAGAATTCAGATAAAACATCACGCTCAGGAGTAAAATTTCCGACATTTCAGACATTTTGAAAACTGCAGGGGGGTTTGGGCAAAATATGACCCATCGCCGTTTACAGTAATTGGCATATTTACGGTATGAAACGTCGTAATTTGAAACTGAAAATAGGTGCAGAGAGTCAGAATTCGGCTCAAAAATCACGCTCAGGAGTCAAATTTCCGATATTTCAGACATTTTGAAAACTGCAGGGGGGGTTTGGGCAAAATATGACCCATCGCCGTTTATAGTAACTGGCATATTTTCGGTAGGAAACGTCGTAATTTGAAACTGAAAATAGGTGCAGAAAGTCAGACTTCGGCTCAAAAATCACGCTCAGAAGTCAAATTTTCGACATTTCAGACATTTTAATAACTGCAGGGGGGTTTGGGGAAAATATGACCCATCGCCGTTTTCAGTAATTGGCATATTTTCGGTATAAAAATTCGTATTTTGAAACTGAAAATAGGTGCAGAGAGTCAGAATTGTGCTCGAAAATCACGCTCAGGAGTCAAATTTCCGACATTTCAGACATTTTGAAAACTGCAGGGGGGTTTGGGCAAAATATGACCCATCGCGGTTTTCAGTAATTGGCACATTTTCGGTATAAAAAGTCGTAACATGAAACTGAAAATAGGTGCAGAGAGTCAGAATTCGGCTCAAAAATCACGCTCAGGAGTCAAATTTCCGACATTTCAAACATTTTGAAAACTGCAGGGGTGTTTGGGCAAAATATGACTCATCGATGTTTACAGTAATTGGCATATTTTCGGTATGAAACGACGTAATTTGAAACTGAAAATAGGTGCAGAGAGTCAGAATTCGGCTAAAAAATCACGCTCAGGAGTCAAATTTCCGACATTTTAAACATTTTGAAAACTGCAGGGGGGTTTGGTCAAAATATGACCCATCGCCGTTTTCAGTAATTGGCATATTTTCGGTATAAAAAGTCGTAATTTGAAACTGAAAACAGGTGCAGAGAGTCAGAATTCGGCTCAAAAATCAGGCTCAGGAGTCAAATTTCCGACATTTCAAACATTATGAAAACTGCAGGGGGGTTTGGGCAAAATATGACCCATCGCCGTTTTCAGTAATTGGCATATTTTCGTTATAAAAAGTCGTAATTTGAAACTGAAATTAGGTGCAGAGAGTCAGAATTCAGATAAAACATCACGCTCATGAGTCAAATTTCCGACATTTCAGACATTTTGAAAACTGCAGGGGGGTTTGGGCAAAATATGACCCATCGCCGTTTACAGTAATTGGCATATTTTCGGTATGATACATCGTAATTTGAAACTGAAAATAGGTGCAGAGAGTCAGAATTCGGCTCAAAAATCAAGCTCAGGAGTCAAATTTCCGACATTTCAGACATTTTGAAAACTGCAGGGGGGTTTGGGCAAAATATGACCCATCGCCGTTTACAGTAATTGGCATATTTTCGGTATGAAACGTCGTAATTTGAAACTGAAAATAGGTGCAGAGAGTCAGAATTCGGCTCAAAAATCACTCTCAGGAGTCAAATTTCCGATATTTCAGACATTTTGAAAACTGCAGGGGGTTTGGGCAAAATATGACCCATCGCCGTTTTCAGTAATTGGCATATTTTCGGTATAAAAAGTCGTAATTTGAAACTGAAAATAGGTGCAGAGAGTCAGAATTCGGATGAAAAATCACGCTCAGGAGTCAAATTTCCGACATTTCAGACATTTTGAAAACTGCAGGGGAGTTTGGGTAAAATATGACCCATCGCCGTTTATAGTAATTGGCATATTTTCGGTAGGAAACGTCCTAATTTGAAACTGAAAATAGAGGCAGAAAGTCAGAATTCGGCTCAAAAATCACGCTCAGGAGTCAAATTTTCGACATTTCAGACATTTTAAAAACTGCAGGGGGGTTTGGGCAAAATATGACCCATCGCCGTTTTCAGTAATTGGCATATTTTCGGTATAAAAAGTCGTAATTTGAAACTGAAAATAGGTGCAGAGAGTCAGAATTCGGCTTAAAAATCACGCTCAGGAGTCATATTTCCGACATTTCAGACATTTTGAAAACTGCAGGGGGGTTTGGGCAAAATATGACCCATCGCCGTTTTCAGTAATTGGCATATTTTCGGTATAAAAAGTCGTAATTTGAAACTGAAAACAGGTGCAGAGAGTCAGAATTCGGCTCAAAAATCACTCTCAGGAGTCAAATTTCCGGTATTTCAGACATTTTGAAAACTGCAGGGGGGTTTGGGCAAAATATGACCCATCGCCGTTTTCAGTAATTGGCATATTTTCGGTATAAAAAGTCGTAATTTGAAACTGAAAATAGGTGCAGAGAGTCAGAATTGTGCTCGAAAATCACGCTCAGGAGTCAAATTTCCGACATTTCAGACATTTTGAAAACTGCAGGGGGTTTGGGCAAAATATGACCCATCGCCGTTTTCAGTAATTGGCATATTTTCGGTATAAAAAGTCGTAATTTGAAACAAAATAGGTGCAGAGAGTCAGAATTCGGATACAAAATCACGCTCAGGAGTCAAATTTCCGACATTTCAGACATTTTGAAAACTGCAGGGGGGGTTTGGGCAAAATATGACCCATCGCCGTTTATAGTAACTGGCATATTTTCGGTAGGAAACGTCGTAATTTGAAACTGAAAATAGGTGCAGAAAGTCAGAATTCGGCTCAAAAATCACGCTCAGAAGTCAAATTTTCGACATTTCAGACATTTTAAAAACTGCAGGGGGGGTTTGGGGAATATATGACCCATCGCCGTTTTCAGTAATTGGCATATTTTCGGTATAAAAATTCGTATTTTGAAACTGAAAATAGGTGCAGAGAGTCAGAATTGTGCTCGAAAATCACGCTTGGAGTCAAATTTCCGACATTTCAGACATTTTGAAAACTGCAGGGGGGTTTGGGCAAAATATGACCCATCGCCGTTTTCAGTAATTGGCATATTTTCGGTATAAAAAGTCGTAATTTGAAACTGAAAATAGGTGCAGAGAGTCAGAATTCGGCTCAAAAATCACGCTCAGGAGTCAAATTTCCGACATTTCAGACATTTTGAAAACTGCAGGGGGGTTTGGGCAAAATATTACCCATCGCCGTTTTCAGTAATTGGCACATTTTCGGTATAAAAAGTCGTAACATGAAACTGAAAATAGGTGCAGAGAGTCAGAATTCGGCTCAAAAATCACGCTCAGGAGTCAAATTTCCGACATTTCAGACATTTTGAAAACTGCAGGGGGGGTTTCGGCAAAATATGACCCATCGATGTTTACAGTAATTGGTATATTTTCGGTATGAAACGACGTAATTTGAAACTGAAAATAGGTGCAGAGAGTCAGAATTCGGCTAAAAAATCACGCTCAGGAGTCAAATTTTCGACATTTCAGACATTTTGAAAACTGCAGGGGGGTTTGAGCAAAATATGACCCATCGCCGTTTTCAGTAATTGGCATATTTTCGGTATAAAAAGTCGTAATTTGAAACTGAAATTAGGTGCAGAGAGTCAGAATTCAGATAAAACATCACGCTCAGGAGTAAAATTTCCGACATTTCAGACATTTTGAAAACTGCAAGGGGGTTTGGGCAAAATATGACCCATCGCCGTTTACAGTAATTGGCATATTTACGGTATGAAACGTCGTAATTTGAAACTGAAAATAGGTGCAGAGAGTCAGAATTCGGCTCAAAAATCACGCTCAGGAGTCAAATTTCCGATATTTCAGACATTTTGAAAACTGCAGGGGGGGTTTGGGCAAAATATGACCCATCGCCGTTTATAGTAACTGGCATATTTTCGGTAGGAAACGTCGTAATTTGAAACTGAAAATAGGTGCAGAAAGTCAGACTTCGGCTCAAAAATCACGCTCAGAAGTCAAATTTTCGACATTTCAGACATTTTAATAACTGCAGGGGGGTTTGGGGAAAATATGACCCATCGCCGTTTTCAGTAATTGGCATATTTTCGGTATAAAAATTCGTATTTTGAAACTGAAAATAGGTGCAGAGAGTCAGAATTGTGCTCGAAAATCACGCTCAGGAGTCAAATTTCCGACATTTCAGACATTTTGAAAACTGCAGGGGGGTTTGGGCAAAATATGACCCATCGCCGTTTACAGTAATTGGCATATTTTCGGTATGAAACGTCGTAATTTGAAACTGAAAATAGGTGCAGAGAGTCAGAATTCGGCTCAAAAATCACTCTCAGGAGTCAAATTTCCGATATTTCAGACATTTTGAAAACTGCAGGGGGTTTGGGCAAAATATGACCCATCGCCGTTTTCAGTAATTGGCATATTTTCGGTATAAAAAGTCGTAATTTGAAACTGAAAATAGGTGCAGAGAGTCAGAATTCGGATGAAAAATCACGCTCAGGAGTCAAATTTCCGACATTTCAGACATTTTGAAAACTGCAGGGGGGTTTGGGTAAAATATGACCCATCGCCGTTTATAGTAATTGGCATATTTTCGGTAGGAAACGTCCTAATTTGAAACTGAAAATAGAGGCAGAAAGTCAGAATTCGGCTCAAAAATCACGCTCAGGAGTCAAATTTTCGACATTTCAGACATTTTTAAAACTGCAGGGGGGTTTGGGCAAAATATGACCCATCGCCGTTTTCAGTAATTGGCATATTTTCGGTATAAAAAGTCGTAATTTGAAACTGATAATAGATTCAGAGAGTCAGAATTCGGCTCGAAAATCACGCTCAGGAGTCACATTTCCGACATTTCAGACATTTTGAAAACTGCAGGGGGGTTTGGGCAAAATATGACCCATCGCTGTTTTCAGTAATTGGAATATTTTCGGTATGAAACGTCGTAATTTGAAACTGAAAATAGGTGCAGAGAGTCCGAATACGGCTAAAAAATCAAGCTCAGGAGTCAAATTTCCGACATTTCAGACATTTTGAAAACTGCAGGGGGGGTTTGGGCAAAATATGACCCATCGCCGTTTATAGTAATTGGCATATTTTCGGTAGGAAACGTCGTAATTTGAAACTGAAAATAGGTGCAGAAAGTCAGAATTCGGCTCAAAAATCACGCTCAGAAGTCAAATTTTCGACATTTCAGACATTTTAAAAACTGCAGGGGGGTTTGGGGAAAATATGACCCATCGCCGTTTTCAGTAATTGGCATATTTTCGGTATAAAAATTCGTATTTTGAAACTGAAAATAGGTGCAGAGAGTCAGAATTGTGCTCGAAAATCACGCTCAGGAGTCAAATTTCCGACATTTCAGACATTTTGAAAACTGCAAGGGGGTTTGGGCAAAATATGACCCATCGCCGTTTTCAGTAATTGGCACATTTTCGGTATAAAAAGTCGTAACATGAAACTGAAAATAGGTGCAGAGAGTCAGAATTCGGCTCAAAAATCACGCTCAGGAGTCAAATTTCCGACATTTCAGACATTTTGAAAACTGCAGGGGGGTTTGGGCAAAATATGACCCATCGATGTTTACAGTAATTGGTATATTTTCGGTATGAAACGACGTAATTTGAAACTGAAAATAGGTGCAGAGAGTCAGAATTCGGCTCAAAAATCACGCTCAGGAGTCAAATTTTCGACATTTCAGACATTTAAAAAACTGCAGAGGGGTTTCGGCAAAATATGACCCATGGCCGTTTTCAGTAATTGGCATATTTTCGGTATAAAAAGTCGTAATTTGAAACTGAAAATAGGTGCAGAGAGTCAGAATTCGGTTCGAAAATCACACTCAGGAGTCACATTTCCGACATTTCAGACATTTTGAAAACTGCAGGGGGGTTTGGGCAAAATATGACCCATCGCCGTTTTCAGTAATTGGCATATTTTCGGTATAAAAATTCGTATTTTGAAACTGAAAATAGGTGCAGAGAGTCAGAATTGTGCTCGAAAATCACGCTCAGGAGTCAAATTTCCGACATTTCAGACATTTTGAAAACTGCAGGGGGGTTTGGGCAAAATATGACCCATCGCGGTTTTCAGTAATTGGCACATTTTCGGTATAAAAAGTCGTAACATGAAACTGAAAATAGGTGCAGAGAGTCAGAATTCGGCTCAAAAATCACGCTCAGGAGTCAAATTTCCGACATTTCAAACATTTTGAAAACTGCAGGGGGGTTTGGGCAAAATATGACCCATCGATGTTTACAGTAATTGGCATATTTTCGGTATGAAACGACGTAATTTGAAACTGAAAATAGGTGCAGAGAGTCAGAATTCGGCTCAAAAATCACGCTCAGGAGTCAAATTTCCGACATTTTAAACATTTTGAAAACTGCAGGGGGGTTTGGTCAAAATATGACCCATCGCCGTTTTCAGTAATTGGCATATTTTCGGTATAAAAAGTCGTAATTTGAAACTGAAAACAGGTGCAGAGAGTCAGAATTCGGCTCAAAAATGAGGCTCAGGAGTCAAATTTCCGACATTTCAAACATTATGAAAACTGCAGGGGGGTTTGGGCAAAATATGACCCATCGCCGTTTTCAGTAATTGGCATATTTTCGGTATAAAAAGTCGTAATTTGAAACTGAAATTAGGTGCAGAGAGTCAGAATTCAGATAAAACATTACGCTCATGAGTCAAATTTCCGACATTTCAGACATTTTGAAAACTGCAGGGGGGTTTGGGCAAAATATGACCCATCGATGTTTACAGTAATTGGTATATTTTCGGTATGAAACGACGTAATTTGAAACTGAAAATAGGTGCAGAGAGTCAGAATTCGGCTCAAAAATCACGCTCATGAGTCAAATTTTCGACATTTCAGACATTTTAAAAACTGCAGAGGGGTTTGGGCAAAATATGACCCATGGCCGTTTTCAGTAATTGGCATATTTTCGGTATAAAAAGTCGTAATTTGAAACTGAAAATAGGTGCAGAGAGTCAGAATTCGGCTCGAAAATCACGCTCAGGAGTCACATTTCCGACATTTCAGACATTTTGAAAACTGCAGGGGGGTTTGGGCAAAATATGACCCATCGCCGTTTTCAGTAATTGGCATATTTTCGGTATAAAAAGTCGTAATTTGAAACTGAAATTAGGTGCAGAGAGTCAGAATTCAGATAAAACATCACGCTCAGGAGTAAAATTTCCGACATTTCAGACATTTTGAAAACTGCAAGGGGGTTTGGGCAAAATATGACCCATCGCCGTTTACAGTAATTGGCATATTTACGGTATGAAACGTCGTAATTTGAAACTGAAAATAGGTGCAGAGAGTCAGAATTCGGCTCAAAAATCACGCTCAGGAGTCAAATTTCCGATATTTCAGACATTTTGAAAACTGCAGGGGGTTTGGGCAAAATATGACCCATTGCCGTTTTCAGTAATTGGCATATTTTCGGTATAAAAAGTCGTAATTTGAAACTGAAAATAGGTGCAGAGAGTCAGAATTCGGCTCATAATTCACGCTCAGGAGTCAAATTTCCGACATTTCAGACATTTTGAAAACTGCAGGGGGGTTTGGGCAAAATATGACCCATCGCCGTTAATAGTAATTGGCATATTTTCGGTAGGAAACGTCGTAATTTGAAACTGAAAATAGGTGCAGAAAGTCAGAATTCGGCTCAAAAATCACGCTCAGGAGTCAAATTTTTGACATTTCAAACATTTTAAAAACTGCAGGGGGGTTTGGGCAAAATATGACCCACCGCCGTTTTCAGTAATTGGCATATTTTCGGTATAAAAAGTCGTAATTTGAAACTGAAAATAGGTGCAGAGAGTTAGAATTCGGCTCGAAAATCACGCTCAGGAGTCACATTTCCGACATTTCAGACATTTTGAAAACTGCAGGGGGGTTTGGGCAAAATATGACCCATCGCCGTTTACAGTAATTGGCATATTTTCGGTATAAAAAGTCGTAATTTGAAACTGAAATTAGGTGACGAGAGTCAGAATTCAGATAAAACATCAGGCTCAGGAGTCAAATTTCCGACATTTCAGACATTTTGAAAACTGCAGGGGGGTTTGGGCAAAATATGACCCATCGCAGTTTTCAGTAATTGGCATATTTTCGGTATGAAACGACGTAATTTGAAACTGAAAATAGGTGCAGAGAGTCAGAATTCGGCTCAAAAATCACGCTCAGGAGTCAAATTTCCGACATTTCAGACATTTTGAAAACTGCAGGGGGTTTGGGCAAAATATGACCCATCGCCGTTTTCAATAATTGGCATATTTTCGGTATAAAAAGTCGTAATTTGAAACTGAAAATAGGTGCAGAGAGTCAGAATTCGGATAAAAAATCACGCTCAGGAGTCAAATTTCCGACATTTCAAACATTTTGAAAACTGCAGGGGGGTTTGGGCAAAATATGACCCTTTGCCGTTTTCAGTAATTGGCATATTTTCGGTATAAAAAGTCGTGATTTAAAACTGAAAATAGGTGCAGAGTGTCAGAATTCGGCTCAAAAAGCACTCTCAGGAGTCAAATTTCTGACATTTCAGACATTTTGAAAACTGCAGGGGGGTTTGGGCAAAATATGACCCATCGCCGTTTATAGTAATTGGCATATTATCGGTAGGAAACGTCGTAATTTGAAACTGAAAATAGGTGCAGAAAGTCAGAATTCGGCTCAAAAATCACGCTCAGGAGTCAAATTTTCGACATTTCAGACATTTTAAAAACTGCAGGGGGGTTTGGGCAAAATATGACCCATCGCCGTTTTCAGTAATTGGCATATTTTCGGTATAAAAAGTCGTGATATGAAACTGAAAATAGGTGCACAGAGTCAGAATTCGGATAAAAAATCACGCTCAGGAGTCAAATTTCCGACATTTCAGACATTTTGAAAACTGCAGGGGGGTTTGGGCAAAATATGACCCATCGCCGTTTTCAGTAATTGGCATATTTTCGGTATAAAAAGTCGTAATTTGAAACTGAAAATAGGTACAGAGAGTCAGAATTCGGCTCAAAAATCACTCTCAGGAGTCAAATTTCCGATATTTCAGACATTTTGAAAACTGCAGGTTGGTTTGGGCAAAATATGACCCATCGCCGTTTACAGTAATTGGCATATTTTCGGTATGAAACGTCATAATTTGAAACTGAAAATAGGTGCAGAGAGTCAGAATTCGGCTCAAAAATCACGCTCAGGAGTCAAATTTCCGACATTTCAGACATTTTAAAAACTACAGGGGGGTTTATGCAAAATATGACCCATCGCCGTTTGCAGTAATTGGCATATTTTCGGTATGAAACGACGTAATTTGAAACTGAAAATAGGTGCAGAGAGTCAGAATTCGGCTCAAAAATCACGCTCAGGAGTCAAATTTCCGACATTTCCGACATTTCGAAAACTGCAGGGGGGTTTGGGCAAAATATGACCCATCGCCGTTTATAGTAATTGGCATATTTTCGGTAGGAAACGTCGTAATTTGAAACTGAAAATAGGTGCAGAAAGTCAGAATTGGGCTCAAAAATCACGCTCAGAAGTCAAATTTTCGACATTTCAGACATTTTAAAAACTGCAGGGGGGTTTGGGGAAAATATGACCCATCGCCGTTTTCAGTAATTGGCATATATTCGGTATAAAAATTCGTATTTTGAAACTGAAAATAGGTGCAGAGAGTCAGAATTGTGCTCGAAAATCACGCTCAGGAGTCAAATTTCCGACATTTCAGACATTTTGAAAACTGCAGGGGGGTTTGGGCAAAATATGACCCATCGCCGTTTTCAGTAATTGGCACATTTTCGGTATAAAAAGTCGTAACATGAAACTGAAAATAGGTGCAGAGAGTCAGAATTCGGCTCAAAAATCACGCTCAGGAGTCAAATTTCCGACATTTCAGACATTTTGAAAACTGCAGGGGGGTTTGGTCAAAATATGACCCATCGCCGTTTTCAGTAATTGGCATATTTTCGGTATAAAAAGTCGTAATTTGAAACTGAAAACAGGTGCAGAGAGTCAGAATACGGCTCAAAAATCAGGCTCAGGAGTCAAATTTCCGACATTTCAAACATTTTGAAAACTGCAGGGGGGTTTGGGCAAAATATGACCCATCGATGTTTACAGTAATTGGTATATTTTCGGTATGAAACGACGTAATTTGAAACTGAAAATAGGTGCAGAGAGTCAGAATTCGGCTCAAAAATCACGCTCAGGAGTCAAATTTCCGATATTTCAGACATTTTTAAAACTGCAGGGGGTTTGGGCAAAATATGACCCATCGCCGTTTTCAGAAAATTGGCATATTTTCGGTATAAAAAGTCGTAATTTGAAACTGAAAATAGGTGCAGAGAGTCAGAATTCGGCTCAAAATTCACGCTCAGGAGTCAAATTTCAGACATTTCAGACATTTTGAAAACTGCAGGGGGGTTTGGGCAAAATATGACCCATCGCCGTTTATAGTAATTGGCATATTTTCGGTAGGAAACGTCGTAATTTGAAACTGAAAATAGGTGCAGAAAGTCAGAATTCGGCTCAAAAATCACGCTCAGGAGTCAAATTTTTGACATTTCAGACATTTCGAAAACTGCAGGGGGGTTTGGGCAAAATATGACCCATCGCCGTTTATAGTAATTGGCATATTTTCGGTAGGAAACGTCGTAATTTGAAACTGAAAATAGGTGCAGAAAGTCAGAATTCGGCTCAAAAATCACGCTCAGAAGTCAAATTTTCGACATTTCAGACATTTTAAAAACTGCAGGGGGGTTTGGGGAAAATATGACCCATCGCCGTTTACAGTAATTGGCATATTTTCGGTATGATACGTCGTAATTTGAAACTGAAAATAGGTGCAGAGAGTCATAATTCGGCTCAAAAATCACGCTCAGGAGTCAAATTTCCGACATTTCAGACATTTTAAAAACTGCAGGGGGTTTTGTGCAAAATATGACCCAACGCTGTTTTCAGTAATTGGCATATTTTCGGTATGAAACGACGTAATTTGAAACTGAAAATAGGTGCAGAGAGTCAGAATTCGGCTCAAAAATCACGCTCAGGAGTCAAATTTCCGACATTTCAGACATTTTGAAAACTGCAGAGGGGTTTGGGCAAAATATGACCCATTGCCGTTTTCAGTAATTGGCATATTTTCGGTATAAAAAGTCGTAATTTGAAACTGAAATTAGGTGACGAGAGTCAGAATTCAGATAAAACATCAGGCTCAGGAGTCAAAGTTCCGACATTTCAGACATTTTGAAAACTGCAGGGGGGTTTGGGCAAAATATGACCCATTGCTGTTTTCAGTAATTGGCATATTTTCGGTATGAAACGACGTAATTTGAAACTGAAAATAGGTGCAGAGAGTCAAAATTCGGCTCAAAAATCACGCTCAGGAGTCAAATTTTTGACATTTCAGACATTTCGAAAACTGCAGAGGGGTTTGGGCAAAATATGACCCATCGCCGTTTTCAGTAATTGGCATATTTTCGGTATAAAAAGTCGTAATTTGAAACTGAAAATAGGTGCAGAGAGTCAGAATTCGGCTCGAAAATCACGCTCAGGAGTCACATTTCCGACATTTCAGACATTTTGAAAACTGCAGGGGGGTTTGGGCAAAATATGACCCATCGCCGTTTTCAGTAATTGGCATATTTTCGGTATAAAAAGTCGTAATTTGAAACTGAAATTAGGTGCAGAGTCAGAATTCAGATAAAACATCACGCTCAGGAGTAAAATTTCCGACATTTCAGACATTTTGAAAACTGCAGGGGGGTTTGGGAAAAATATGACCCATCGCCGTTTACAGTAATTGGCTTATTTACGGTATGAAACGTCGTAATTTGAAACTGAAAATAGGTGCAGAGAGTCAGAATTCGGCTCAAAAATCACGCTCAGGAGTCAAATTTCCGATATTTCAGACATTTTGAAAACTGCAGGGGGTTTGGGCAAAATATGACCCATCGCCGTTTTCAGTAATTGGCATATTTTCGGTATAAAAAGTCGTAATTTGAAACTGAAAATAGGTGCAGAGAGTCAGAATTCGGCTCATAATTCACGCTCAGGAGTCAAATTTCCGACATTTCCAACATTTTGAAAACTGCAGGGGGGTTTGGGCAAAATATGACCCATCGCCGTTAATAGTAATTGGCATATTTTCGGTAGGAAACGTCGTAATTTGAAACTGAAAATAGGTGCAGAAAGTCAGAATTCGGCTCAAAAATCACGCTCAGGAGTCAAATTTTTGACATTTCAAACATTTTAAAAACTGCAGGGGGGTTTGGGCAAAATATGACCCACCGCCGTTTTCAGTAATTGGCATATTTTCGGTATAAAAAGTCGTAATTTGAAACTGAAAATAGGTGCAGAGAGTTAGAATTCGGCTCGAAAATCACGCTCAGGAGTCACATTTCCGACATTTCAGACATTTTGAAAACTGCAGGGGGATTAGGGCAAAATATGACCCATCGCCGTTTTCAGTAATTGGCATATTTTCGGTATAAAAATTCGTAATTTGAAACTGAAATTAGGTGACGAGAGTCAGAATTCAGATAAAACATCAGGCTCAGGAGTCAAATTTCCGACATTTCAGACATTTTGAAAACTGCAGGGGGGTTTGGGCAAAATATGACCCATCG
Source organism: Procambarus clarkii (assembly GCF_040958095.1). Taxonomy (NCBI): domain Eukaryota; kingdom Metazoa; phylum Arthropoda; class Malacostraca; order Decapoda; family Cambaridae; genus Procambarus; species Procambarus clarkii. Next base: position 207,288 of record NW_027189326.1, read on the forward strand.
CAGTTTTCAGTAATTGGCATATTTTCGGTATGAAACGACGTAATTTGAAACTGAAAATAGGTGCAGAGAGTCAGAATTCGGCTAAAAAATCACGCTCAGGAGTCAAATTTCCGACATTTCAGACATTTTGAAAACTGCAGGGGGTTTGGGCAAAATATGACCCATCGCCGTTTTCAATAATTGGCATATTTTCGGTATAAAAAGTCGTAATTTGAAACTGAAAATAGGTGCAGAGAGTCAGAATTCGGATAAAAAAATCACGCTCAGGAGTCAAATTTCCGACATTTCAAACATTTTGAAAACTGCAGGGGGGTTTGGGCAAAATATGACCCATTGCCGTTTTCAGTAATTGGCATATTTTCGGTATAAAAAGTCGTAATTTAAAACTGAAAATAGGTGCAGAGTGTCAGAATTCGGCTCAAAAAGCACTCTCAGGAGTCAAATTTCTGATATTTCAGACATTTTGAAAACTGCAGGGGGGTTTGGGCAAAATATGACCCATCGCCGTTTATAGTAATTGGCATATTATCGGTAGGAAACGTCGTAATTTGCAACTGAAAATAGGTGCAGAAAGTCAGAATTCGGCTCAAAAATCACGCTCAGGAGTCAAATTTTCGACATTTCAGACATTTTAAAAACTGCAGGGGGGGTTTGGGCAAAATATGACCCATCGCCGTTTTCAGTAATTGGCATATTTTCGGTATAAAAAGTCGTGATATGAAACTGAAAATAGGTGCACAGAGTCAGAATTCGGATAAAAAATCACGCTCAGGAGTCAAATTTCCGACATTTCAGACATTTTAAAAACTGCAGGGGGGTTTGGGCAAAATATGACCCATCGCCGTTTTCAGTAATTGGCATATTTTCGGTATAAAAAGTCGTAATTTGAAACTGAAAATAGGTGCAGAGAGTCAGAATTCGGCTCAAAAATCACTCTCAGGAGTCAAATTTCCGATATTTCAGACATTTTGAAAACTGCAGGTTGGTTTGGGTAAAATATGACCCATCGATGTTTACAGTAATTGGCATATTTTCGGTATGAAACGTCATAATTTGAAACTGAAAATAGGTGCAGAGAGTCAGAATTCGGCTAAAAAATCACGCTCAGGAGTCAAATTTCCGACATTTCAGACATTTTAAAAACTACAGGGGGGTTTATGCAAAATATGACCCATCGCCGTTTGCAGTAATTGGCATATTTTCGGTATGAAACGACGTAATTTGAAACTGAAAATAGGTGCAGAGAGTCAGAATTCGGCTCAAAAATCACGCTCAGGAGTCAAATTTCCGACATTTCCGACATTTCGAAAACTGCAGGGGGGTTTGGGCAAAATATGACCCATCGCCGTTTATAGTAATTGGCATATTTTCGGTAGGAAACGTCGTAATTTGAAACTGAAAATAGGTGCAGAAAGTCAGAATTCGGCTCAAAAATCACGCTCAGAAGTCAAATTTTCGACATTTCAGACATTTTAAAAACTGCAGGGGGGTTTGGGGAAAATATGACCCATCGCCGTTTTCAGTAATTGGCATATATTCGGTATAAAAATTCGTATTTTGAAACTGAAAATAGGTGCAGAGAGTCAGAATTGTGCTCGAAAATCACGCTCAGGAGTCAAATTTCCGACATTTCAGACATTTTGAAAACTGCAGGGGGGTTTGGGCAAAATATGACCCATCGCCGTTTTCAGTAATTGGCACATTTTCGGTATAAAAAGTCGTAACATGAAACTGAAAATAGGTGCAGAGAGTCAGAATTCGGCTCAAAAATCACGCTCAGGAGTCAAATTTCCGACATTTCAGACATTTTGAAAACTGCAGGGGGGTTTGGTCAAAATATGACCCAACGCCGTTTTCAGTAATTGGCATATTTTCGGTATAAAAAGTCGTAATTTGTAACTGAAAACAGGTGCAGAGAGTCAGAATACGGCTCAAAAATCAGGCTCAGGAGTCAAATTTCCGACATTTCAAACATTTTGAAAACTGCAGGGGGGTTTGGGCAAAATATGACCCATCCATGTTTACAGTAATTGGTATATTTTCGGTATGAAACGACGTAATTTGAAACTGAAAATAGGTGCAGAGAGTCAGCATTCGGCTAAAAAATCACGCTCAGGAGTCAAATTTTCGACATTTCAGACATTTTAAAAACTGCAGAGGGGTTTGGGCAAAATATGACCCATCGCCGTTTTCAGTAATTGGCATATTTTCGGTATAAAAAGTCGTAATTTGAAACTGAAAATAGGTGCAGAGAGTCAAAATTCGGCTCGAAAATCACGCTCAGGAGTCACATTTCCGACATTTCAGACATTTTGAAAACTGCAGGGGGGTTTGGGCAAAATATGACCCATCGCCGTTTACAGTAATTGGCATATTTACGGTATGAAACGTCGTAATTTGAAACTGAAAATAGGTGCAGAGAGTCAGAATTCGGCTCAAAAATCACGCTCAGGAGTCAAATTTCCGATATTTCAGACATTTTGAAAACTGCAGGGGGTTTGGGCAAAATATGACCCATCGCCGTTTTCAGAAAATTGGCATATTTTCGGTATAAAAAGTCGTAATTTGAAACTGAAAATAGGTGCAGAGAGTCAGAATTCGGCTCAAAATTCACGCTCAGGAGTCAAATTTCCGACATTTCAGACATTTTGAAAACTGCAGGGGGGTTTGGGCAAAATATGACCCATCGCCGTTTTCAGTAATTGGCATATATTCGGTATAAAAATTCGTATTTTGAAACTGAAAATAGGTGCAGAGAGTCAGAATTGTGCTCGAAAATCACGCTCAGGAGTCAAATTTCCGACATTTCAGACATTTTGAAAACTGCAGGGGGGTTTGGGCAAAATATGACCCATCGCCGTTTTCAGTAATTGGCACATTTTCGGTATAAAAAGTCGTAACATGAAACTGAAAATAGGTGCAGAGAGTCAGAATTCGGCTCAAAAATCACGCTCAGGAGTCAAATTTCCGACATTTCAGACATTTTGAAAACTGCAGGGGGGTTTGGTCAAAATATGACCCATCGCCGTTTTCAGTAATTGGCATATTTTCGGTATAAAAAGTCGTAATTTGTAACTGAAAACAGGTGCAGAGAGTCAGAATACGGCTCAAAAATCAGGCTCAGGAGTCAAATTTCCGACATTTCAAACATTTTGAAAACTGCAGGGGGGTTTGGGCAAAATATGACCCATCCATGTTTACAGTAATTGGTATATTTTCGGTATGAAACGACGTAATTTGAAACTGAAAATAGGTGCAGAGAGTCAGAATTCGGCTAAAAAATCACGCTCAGGAGTCAAATTTTCGACATTTCAGACATTTTAAAAACTGCAGAGGGGTTTGGGCAAAATATGACCCATCGCCGTTTTCAGTAATTGGCATATTTTCGGTATAAAAAGTCGTAATTTGAAACTGAAAATAGGTGCAGAGAGTCAAAATTCGGCTCGAAAATCACGCTCAGGAGTCACATTTCCGACATTTCAGACATTTTGAAAACTGCAGGGGGGTTTGGGCAAAATATGACCCATCGCCGTTTTCAGTAATTGGCATATTTTCGGTATAAAAAGTCGTAATTTGAAACTGAAATTAGGTGCAGAGAGTCAGAATTCAGATAAAACATCACGCTCAGGAGTAAAATTTCCGACATTTCAGACATTTTGAAAACTGCAGGGGGGTTTGGGCAAAATATGACCCATCGCCGTTTACAGTAATTGGCATATTTACGGTATGAAACGTCGTAATTTGAAACTGAAAATAGGTGCAGAGAGTCAGAATTCGGCTCAAAAATCACGCTCAGGAGTCAAATTTCCGATATTTCAGACATTTTGAAAACTGCAGGGGGTTTGGGCAAAATATGACCCATCGCCGTTTTCAGAAAATTGGCATATTTTCGGTATAAAAAGTCGTAATTTGAAACTGAAAATAGGTGCAGAGAGTCAGAATTCGGCTCAAAATTCACGCTCAGGAGTCAAATTTCCGACATTTCAGACATTTTGAAAACTGCAGGGGGGTTTGGGCAAAATATGACCCATCGCCGTTTTCAGTAATTGGCATATTTTCGGTAGGAAACGTCGTAATTTGAAACTGAAAATAGGTGCAGAAAGTCAGAATTCGGCTCAAAAATCACGCTCAGGAGTCAAATTTTTGACATTTCAGACATTTCGAAAACTGCAGGGGGGTTTGGGCAAAATATGACCCATCGCCGTTTATAGTAATTGGCATATTTTCGGTAGGAAACGTCGTAATTTGAAACTGAAAATAGGTGCAGAAAGTCAGAATTCGGCTCAAAAATCACGCTCAGAAGTTAAATTTTCGACATTTCAGACATTTTAAAAACTGCAGGGGGGTTTGGGGAAAATATGACCCATCGCCGTTTACAGTAATTGGCATATTTTCGGTATGATACGTCGTAATTTGAAACTGAAAATAGGTGCAGAGAGTCATAATTCGGCTCAAAAATCATGCTCAGGAGTCAAATTTCCGACATTTCAGACATTTTAAAAACTGCAGGGGGTTTTGTGCAAAATATGACCCAACGCTGTTTTCAGTAATTGGCATATTTTCGGTATGAAACGACGTAATTTGAAACTGAAAATAGGTGCAGAGAGTCAGAATTCGGCTCAAAAATCGCGCTCAGGAGTCAAATTTCCGACATTTCAGACATTTTGAAAACTGCAGGGGGGTTTGGGCAAAATATGACCCATCGCCGTTTTCAGTGATTGGCATATTTTCGGTATAAAAAGTCGTAATTTGAAACTGAAATTAGGTGACGAGAGTCAGAATTCAGATAAAACATCAGGCTCAGGAGTCAAAGTTCCGACATTTCAGACATTTTGAAAACTGCAGGGGGGTTTGGGCAAAATATGACCCATTGCTGTTTTCAGTAATTGGCATATTTTCGGTATGAAACGACGTAATTTGAAACTGAAAATAGGTGCAGAGAGTCAAAATTCGGCTCAAAAATCACGCTCAGGAGTCAAATTTCCGACATTTCAGACATTTTGAAAACTGCAGGGGGGTTTGGACAAAATATGACCCATCGCCGGTTTCAGTAATTGGCATATTTTCGGTATAAAAAGTCGTAATTTGAAACTGAAAATAGGTGCAGAGAGTCAGAATTCGGATACAAAATCACGCTCAGAAGTCAAATTTTCGACATTTCAGACATTTTAAAAACTGCAGGGGGGTTTGGGGAAAATATGACCCATCGCCGTTTTCAGTAATCGGCATATTTTCGGTATAAAAATTCGTATTTTGAAACTGAAAATAGATGCAGAGAGTCAGAATTGTGCTCGAAAATCACGCTCAGGAGTCAAATTTCCGACATTTCAGACATTTTGAAAACTGCAGGGGGTTTGGGCAAAATATGACCCATCGCCGTTTTCAGTAATTGGCATATTTTCGGTATAAAAAGTCGTAATTTGAAACTGAAAATAGGTGCAGAGAGTCAGAATTCGGATACAAAATCACGCTCAGGAGTCAAATTTCCGACATTTCAGACATTTTGAAAACTGCAGGGGGGGTTTGGGCAAAATATGACCCATCGCCGTTTATAGTAATTGGCATATTTTCGGTAGGAAACTTCGAAATTTGAAACTGAAAATAGGTGCAGAAAGTCAGAATTCGGCTCAAAAATCACGCTCAGAAGTCAAATTTTCGACATTTCAGACATTTTAAAAACTGCAGGGGGGTTTGGGGAAAATATGACCCATCGCCGTTTTCAGTAATTGGCATATTTTCGATATAAAAATTCGTATTTTGAAACTGAAAATAGGTGCAGAGAGTCAGAATTGTGCTCGAAAATCACGCTCAGGAGTCAAATTTCCGACATTTCAGACATTTTGAAAACTGCAGGGGGGTTTGGGCAAAATATGACCCATCGCCGTTTTCAGTAATTGGCACATTTTCGGTATAAAAAGTCGTAACATGAAACTGAAAATAGGTGCAGAGAGTCAGAATTCGGCTCAAAAATCACGCTCAGGAGTCTAATTTCCGACATTTCAGACATTTTGAAAACTGCAGGGGGGTTTGGTCAAAATATGACCCATCGCCGTTTTCAGTAATTGGCATATTTTCGGTATTAAAAGTCGTAATTTGAAACTGAAAACAGGTGCAGAGAGTCAGAATACGGCTCAAAAATCAGGCTCAGGAGTCAAATTTCCGACATTTCAAACATTTTGAAAACTGCAGGGGGGTTTGGGCAAAATATGACCCATAGATGTTTACAGTAATTGGCATATTTTCGGTATGAAACGACGTAATTTGAAACTGAAAATAGGTGCAGAGAGTCAGAATTCGGCTCAAAATTCACGCTCAGGAGTCAAATTTCCGACATTTCAGACATTTTGAAAACTGCAGGGGGGTTTGGGCAAAATATGACCCATCGCCGTTTTCAGTAATTGGCATATTTTCGGTAGGAAACGTCGTAATTTGAAACTGAAAATAGGTGCAGAAAGTCAGAATTCGGCTCAAAAATCACGCTCAGGAGTCAAATTTTTGACATTTCAGACATTTCGAAAACTGCAGGGGGGTTTGGGCAAAATATGACCCATCGCCGTTTATAGTAATTGGCATATTTTCGGTAGGAAACGTCGTAATTTGAAACTGAAAATAGGTGCAGAAAGTCAGAATTCGGCTCAAAAATCACGCTCAGAAGTTAAATTTTCGACATTTCAGACATTTTAAAAACTGCAGGGGGGTTTGGGGAAAATATGACCCATCGCCGTTTACAGTAATTGGCATATTTTCGGTATGATACGTCGTAATTTGAAACTGAAAATAGGTGCAGAGAGTCATAATTCGGCTCAAAAATCATGCTTAGGAGTCAAATTTCCGACATTTCAGACATTTTAAAAACTGCAGGGGGTTTTGTGCAAAATATGACCCAACGCTGTTTTCAGTAATTGGCATATTTTCGGTATGAAACGACGTAATTTGAAACTGAAAATAGGTGCAGAGAGTCAGAATTCGGCTCAAAAATCGCGCTCAGGAGTCAAATTTCCGACATTTCAGACATTTTGAAAACTGCAGGGGGGTTTGGGCAAAATATGACCCATCGCCGTTTTCAGTGATTGGCATATTTTCGGTATAAAAAGTCGTAATTTGAAACTGAAATTAGGTGACGAGAGTCAGAATTCAGATAAAACATCAGGCTCAGGAGTCAAAGTTCCGACATTTCAGACATTTTGAAAACTGCAGGGGGGTTTGGGCAAAATATGACCCATTGCTGTTTTCAGTAATTGGCATATTTTCGGTATGAAACGACGTAATTTGAAACTGAAAATAGGTGCAGAGAGTCAAAATTCGGCTCAAAAATCACGCTCAGGAGTCAAATTTCCGACATTTCAGACATTTTGAAAACTGCAGGGGGGTTTGGACAAAATATGACCCATCGCCGGTTTCAGTAATTGGCATATTTTCGGTATAAAAAGTCGTAATTTGAAACTGAAAATAGGTGCAGAGAGTCAGAATTCGGATACAAAATCACGCTCAGAAGTCAAATTTTCGACATTTCAGACATTTTAAAAACTGCAGGGGGGTTTGGGGAAAATATGACCCATCGCCGTTTTCAGTAATCGGCATATTTTCGGTATAAAAATTCGTATTTTGAAACTGAAAATAGATGCAGAGAGTCAGAATTGTGCTCGAAAATCACGCTCAGGAGTCAAATTTCCGACATTTCAGACATTTTGAAAACTGCAGGGGGTTTGGGCAAAATATGACCCATCGCCGTTTTCAGTAATTGGCATATTTTCGGTATAAAAAGTCGTAATTTGAAACTGAAAATAGGTGCAGAGAGTCAGAATTCGGATACAAAATCACGCTCAGGAGTCAAATTTCCGACATTTCAGACATTTTGAAAACTGCAGGGGGGGTTTGGGCAAAATATGACCCATCGCCGTTTATAGTAATTGGCATATTTTCGGTAGGAAACTTCGTAATTTGAAACTGAAAATAGGTGCAGAAAGTCAGAATTCGGCTCAAAAATCACGCTCAGAAGTCAAATTTTCGACATTTCAGACATTTTAAAAACTGCAGGGGGGTTTGGGGAAAATATGACCCATCGCCGTTTTCAGTAATTGGCATATTTTCGGTATAAAAATTCGTATTTTGAAACTGAAAATAGGTGCAGAGAGTCAGAATTGTGCTCGAAAATCACGCTCAGGAGTCAAATTTCCGACATTTCAGACATTTTGAAAACTGCAGGGGGGTTTGGGCAAAATATGACCCATCGCCGTTTTCAGTAATTGGCACATTTTCGGTATAAAAAGTCGTAACATGAAACTGAAAATAGGTGCAGAGAGTCAGAATTCGGCTCAAAAATCACGCTCAGGAGTCTAATTTCCGACATTTCAGACATTTTGAAAACTGCAGGGGGGTTTGGTCAAAATATGACCCATCGCCGTTTTCAGTAATTGGCATATTTTCGGTATTAAAAGTCGTAATTTGAAACTGAAAACAGGTGCAGAGAGTCAGAATACGGCTCAAAAATCAGGCTCAGGAGTCAAATTTCCGACATTTCAAACATTTTGAAAACTGCAGGGGGGTTTGGGCAAAATATGACCCATAGATGTTTACAGTAATTGGCATATTTTCGGTATGAAACGACGTAATTTGAAACTGAAAATAGGTGCAGAGAGTCAGAATTCCGCTCAAAAATCACGCTCAGGAGTCAAATTTCCGACATTTTAAACATTTTGAAAACTGCAGGGGGGTTTGGTCAAAATATGACCCATCGCCGTTTTCAGTAATTGGCATATTTTCGGTATAAAAAGTCGTAATTTGAAACTGAAAATAGGTGCTGAGAGTCAGAATTCGGCTCAAAAATCACGCTCAGGAGTCAAATTTCCTACATTTCAGACATTTTGAAAACTGCAGGGGGTTTGGGCAAAATATGACCCATCGCCGTTTTCAGTAATTGGCATATTTTCAGTATAAAAAGTTGTAATTTGAAACTGAAATTAGGTGCAGAGAGTCAGAATTCGGAAAAAAAATCACGCTCAGGAGTCAAATTTCCGACATTTCAGACATTTTGAAAACTGCAGGGGGGGTTTGGGCAAAATATGACCCATCGCCGTTTACAGTAATTGGCATATTTTCGGTATGATACGTCGTAATTTGAAACTGAAAATAGGTGCAGAGAGTCATAATTCGGCTCAAAAATCACGCTCAGGAGTCAAATTTCCGACATTTCAGACATTTTGAAAAGTGCAGGGGGGTTTGGGCAACATATGACCCATCGCCGTTTACAGTAATTGGCATATTTTCGGTATGAAACGTCGTAATTTGAAACTGAAAATAGGTGCAGAGAGTCAGAATTCGGCTCAAAAATCACGCTCAGGAGTCAAATTTCCGACATTTCAGACAGTTTAAAAACTGCAGGGGGTTTTGTGCAAAATATGACCCAACGCGGTTTTCAGTAATTGGCATATTTTCGGTATGAAACGACGTAATTTGAAACTGAAAATAGGTGCAGAGAGTCAGAATTCGGCTCAAAAATCACGCTCAGGAGTCAAATTTCCGACATTTCAGACATTTTGAAAACTGCAGGGGGGTTTGGGCAAAATTTTACACATCGCCGTTTTCAGTAATTGGCATATTTGTAATTTGTAATCCACTGTACTCCACTGTAATCCACTGTAATCCACTGTAATTTGTAATCAGTAATTGGCATAGTCGTAATTTGAAACTGAAAACAGGAGCAGAGAGTCAGAATTCGGCTCAAAAATCACGCTCAGGAGTCAAATTTCCGACATTTCAGACATTTTGAAAACTGCAGGGGGGTTTGGGCAAAATATGACCCATCGCCGTTTTCAGTAATTGGCATATTTTCGGTATAAAAAGTCGTAATTTGAAACTGAAATTAGGTGACGAGAGTCAGAATTCAGATAAAACATCAGGCTCAGGAGTCAAAGTTCCGACATTTCAGACATTTTGAAAACTGCAGGGGGGTTTGGGCAAAATATGACCCATTGCTGTTTTCAGTAATTGGCATATTTTCGGTATGAAACGACGTAATTTGAAACTGAAAATAGGTGCAGAGAGTCAAAATTCGGCTCAAAAATCACGCTCAGGAGTCAAATTTTCGACATTTCAGACATTTTGAAAACTGCAGGGGGGTTTGGGCAAAATATGACCCATCGCTGTTTTCAGTAATTGGAATATTTTCGGTATGAAACGTCGTAATTTGAAACTGAAAATAGGTGCAGAGAGTCCGAATACGGCTAAAAAATCACGCTCAGGAGTCAAATTTCCGACATTTCAGACATTTTGAAAACTGCAGGGGGTTTGGGCAAAATATGACCCATCGCCGGTTTCAGTAATTGGCATATTTTCGGTATAAAAAGTCGTAATTTGAAACTGAAAATAGGTGCAGAGAGTCAGAATTCGGATACAAAATCACGCTCAGAAGTCAAATTTTCGACATTTCAGACATTTTAAAAACTGCAGGGGGGTTTGGGGAAAATATGACCCATCGCCGTTTTCAGTAATTGGCATATTTTCGGTATAAAAATTCGTATTTTGAAACTGAAAATAGGTGCAGAGAGTCAGAATTGTGCTCGAAAATCACGCTCAGGAGTCAAATTTCCGACATTTCAGACATTTTGAAAACTGCAGGGGGTTTGGGCAAAATATGACCCATCGCCGTTTTCAGTAATTGGCATATTTTCGGTATAAAAAGTCGTAATTTGAAACTGAAAATAGGTGCAGAGAGTCAGAATTCGGATACAAAATCACGCTCAGGAGTCAAATTTCCGACATTTCAGACATTTTGAAAACTGCAGGGGGGGTTTGGGCAAAATATGACCCATCGCCGTTTATAGTAATTGGCATATTTTCGGTAGGAAACTTCGTAATTTGAAACTGAAAATAGGTGCAGAAAGTCAGAATTCGGCTCAAAAATCACGCTCAGAAGTCAAATTTTCGACATTTCAGACATTTTAAAAACTGCAGGGGGGTTTGGGGAAAATATGACCCATCGCCGTTTTCAGTAATTGGCATATTTTCGGTATAAAAATTCGTATTTTGAAACTGAAAATAGGTGCAGAGAGTCAGAATTGTGCTCTAAAATCACGCTCAGGAGTCAAATTTCCGACATTTCAGACATTTTGAAAACTGCAGGGGGGTTTGGGCAAAATATGACCCATCGCCGTTTTCAGTAATTGGCACATTTTCGGTATAAAAAGTCGTAACATGAAACTGAATATAGGTGCAGAGAGTCAGAATTCGGCTCAAAAATCACGCTCAGGAGTCTAATTTCCGACATTTCAGACATTTTGAAAACTGCAGGGGGGTTTGGTCAAAATATGACCCATCGCCGTTTTCAGTAATTGGCATATTTTCGGTATAAAAAGTCGTAATTTGAAACTGAAAACAGGTGCAGAGAGTCAGAATACGACTCAAAAATCAGGCTCAGGAGTCAAATTTCCGACATTTCAAACATTTTGAAAACTGCAGGGGGGTTTGGGCAAAATATGACCCATCGATGTTTACAGTAATTGGCATATTTTCGGTATGAAACGACGTAATTTGAAACTGAAAATAGGTGCAGAGAGTCAGAATTCGGCTCAAAAATCACGCTAAGGAGTCAAATTTCCGACATTTTAAACATTTTGAAAACTGCAGGGGGGTTTGGTCAAAATATGACCCATCGCCGTTTTCAGTAATTGGCATATTTTCGGTATAAAAAGTCGTAATTTGAAACTGAAAATAGGTGCAGAGAGTCAGAATTCGGCTCAAAAATCACGCTCAGGAGTCAAATTTCCTACATTTCAGACATTTTGAAAACTGCTGGGGGGTTTGGGCAAAATATGACCCATCGCCGTTTTCAGTAATTGGCATATTTTCAGTATAAAAAGTTGTAATTTGAAACTGAAATTAGGTGCAGAGAGTCAGAATTCGGAAAAAAAAATCACGCTCATGAGTCAAATTTCCGACATTTCAGACATTTTGAAAACTGCAGGGGGGGTTTGGGCAAAATATGACCCATCGCCGTTTACAGTAATTGGCATATTTTCGGTATGATACGTCGTAATTTGAAACTGAAAATAGGTGCAGAGAGTCATAATTCGGCTCAAAAATCACGCTCAGGAGTCAAATTTCCGACATTTCAGACATTTTGAAAAGTGCAGGGGGGTTTGGGCAAAATATGACCCATCGCCGTTTAGAGTAATTGGCATATTTTCGGTATGAAACGTCGTAATTTGAAACTGAAAATAGGTGCAGAGAGTCAGAATTCGGCTCAAAAATCACGCTCAGGAGTCAAATTTCCGACATTTCAGACATTTTAAAAACTGTAGGGGGGTTTTGTGCAAAATATGACCCAACGCTGTTTTCAGTAATTGGCATATTTTCGGTATGAAACGACGTAATTTGAAACTGAAAATAGGTGCAGAGAGTCAGAATTCGGCTCAAAAATCACGCTCAGGAGTCAAATTTCCGACATTTCAGACATTTTGAAAACTGCACGGGGGTTTGGGCAAAATTTGACCCATCGCCGTTTTCAGTAATTGGCATATTTTCGGTATAAAAAGTCGTAATTTGAAACTGAAAACAGGAGCAGAGAGTCAGAATTCGGCTCAAAAATCACGCTCAGGAGTCAAATTTCCGACATTTCAGACATTTTGAAAACTGCAGGGGGGTTTGGGCAAAATATGACCCATTGCTGTTTTCAGTAATTGGCATATTTTCGGTATGAAACGACGTAATTTGAAACTGAAAATAGGTGCAGAGAGTCAAAATTCGGCTCAAAAATCACGCTCAGGAGTCAAATTTTCGACATTTCAGACATTTTGAAAACTGCAGGGGGGTTTGGGCAAAATATGACCCATCGCTGTTTTCAGTAATTGGAATATTTTCGGTATGAAACGTCGTAATTTGAAACTGAAAATAGGTGCAGAGAGTCCGAATACGGCTAAAAAATCACGCTCAGGAGTCAAATTTCCGACATTTCAGACATTTTGAAAACTGCAGGGGGTTTGGGCAAAATATGACCCATCGCCGGTTTCAGTAATTGGCATATTTTCGGTATAAAAAGTCGTAATTTGAAACTGAAATTAGGTGACGAGAGTCAGAATTCAGATAAAACATCAGGCTCAGGAGTCAAAGTTCCGACATTTCAGACATTTTGAAAACTGCAGGGGGGTTTGGGCAAAATATGACCCATTGCTGTTTTCAGTAATTGGCATATTTTCGGTATGAAACGACGTAATTTGAAACTGAAAATAGGTGCAGAGAGTCAAAATTCGGCTCAAAAATCACGCTCAGGAGTCAAATTTTCGACATTTCAGACATTTTGAAAACTGCAGGGGGGTTTGGGCAAAATATGACCCATCGCTGTTTTCAGTAATTGGAATATTTTCGGTATGAAACGTCGTAATTTGAAACTGAAAATAGGTGCAGAGAGTCCGAATACGGCTAAAAAATCACGCTCAGGAGTCAAATTTCCGACATTTCAGACATTTTGAAAACTGCAGGGGGTTTGGGCAAAATATGACCCATCGCCGGTTTCAGTAATTGGCATATTTTCGGTATAAAAAGTCGTAATTTGAAACTGAAAATAGGTGCAGAGAGTCAGAATTCGGATACAAAATCACGCTCAGAAGTCAAATTTTCGACATTTCAGACATTTTAAAAACTGCAGGGGGGTTTGGGGAAAATATGACCCATCGCCGTTTTCAGTAATTGGCATATTTTCGGTATAAAAATTCGTATTTTGAAACTGAAAATAGGTGCAGAGAGTCAGAATTGTGCTCGAAAATCACGCTCAGGAGTCAAATTTCCGACATTTCAGAAATTTTGAAAACTGCAGGGGGGTTTGGGCAAAATATGACCCATCGCCGTTTATAGTAACTGGCATATTTTCGGTAGGAAACGTCGTAATTTGAAACTGAAAATAGGTGCAGAAAGTCAGAATTCGGCTCAAAAATCACGCTCAGAAGTCAAATTTTCGACATTTCAGACATTTTAAAAACTGCAGGGGGGTTTGGGGAAAATATGACCCATCGCCGTTTTCAGTAATTGGCATATTTTCGGTATAAAAATTCGTATTTTGAAACTGAAAATAGGTGCAGAGAGTCAGAATTGTGCTCGAAAATCACGCTCAGGAGTCAAATTTCCGACATTTCAGACATTTTGAAAACTGCAGGGGGGTTTGGGCAAAATATGACCCATCGCCGTTTTCAGTAATTGGCATATTTTCGGTATAAAAATTCGTAATTTGAAACTGAAAATAGGTGCAGAGAGTCAGAATTCGGATAAAAAATCACGCTCAGGAGTCAAATTTCCGACATTTCAGACATTTTGAAAACTGCAGGGGGGTTTGGGTAAAATATGACCCATCGCCGTTTATAGTAATTGGCATATTTTCGGTAGGAAACGTCCTAATTTGAAACTGAAAATAGAGGCAGAAAGTCAGAATTCGGCTCAAAAATCACGCTCAGGAGTCAAATTTTCGACATTTCAGACATTTTAAAAACTGCAGGGGGGTTTGGTCAAAATATGACCCATCGCCGTTTTCAGTAATTGGCATATTTTCGGTATAAAAAGTCGTAATTTGAAACTGAAAATAGGTGCAGAGAGTCAGAATTCGGCTCGAAAATCACGCTCAGGAGTCACATTTCCGACATTTCAGACATTTTGAAAACTGCAGGGGGGTTTGGGCAAAATATGACCCATCGCTCTTTTCAGTAATTGGAATATTTTCGGTATGAAACGTCGTAATTTGAAACTGAAAATAGGTGCAGAGAGTCCGAATACGGCTAAAAAATCACGCTCAGGAGTCAAATTTCCGACATTTCAGACATTTTGAAAACTGCAGGGGGGGTTTGGGCAAAATATGACCCATCGCCGTTTATAGTAATTGGCATATTTTCGGTAGGAAACGTCGTAATTTGAAACTGAAAATAGGTGCAGAGAGTCAGAATTCGGCTCAAAAATCACGCTCAGAAGTCAAATTTTCGACATTTCAGACATTTTAAAAACTGCAGGGGGGTTTGGGGAAAATATGACCCATCGCCGTTTTCAGTAATTGGCATATTTTCGGTATAAAAATTCGTATTTTGAAACTGAAAATAGGTGCAGAGAGTCAGAATTGTGCTCGAAAATCACGCTCAGGAGTCAAATTTCCGACATTTCAGACATTTTGAAAACTGCAGGGGGGTTTGGGCAAAATATGACCCATCGCCGTTTTCAGTAATTGGCACATTTTCGGTATAAAAAGTCGTAACATGAAACTGAAAATAGGTGCAGAGAGTCAGAATTCGGCTCAAAAATCACGCTCAGGAGTCAAATTTCCGACATTTCAGACATTTTGAAAACTGCAGGGGGGTTTGGGCAAAATATGACCCATCGATGTTTACAGTAATTGGTATATTTTCGGTATGAAACGACGTAATTTGAAACTGAAAATAGGTGCAGAGAGTCAGAATTCGGCTCAAAAATCACGCTCAGGAGTCAAATTTTCGACATTTCAGACATTTTAAAAACTGCAGAGGGGTTTGGGCAAAATATGACCCATCGCCGTTTTCAGTAATTGGCATATTTTCGGTATAAAAAGTCGTAATTTGAAACTGAAAATAGGTGCAGAGAGTCAGAATTCGGCTCGAAAATCACGCTCAGGAGTCACATTTCCGACATTTCAGACATTTTGAAAACTGCAGGGGGGTTTGGGCAAAATATGACCCATCGCCGTTTTCAATAATTGGCATATTTTCGGTATAAAAAGTCGTAATTTGAAACTGAAATTAGGTGCAGAGAGTCAGAATTCAGATAAAACATCACGCTCAGGAGTAAAATTTCCGACATTTCAGACATTTTGAAAACTGCAGGGGGGTTTGGGCAAAATATGACCCATCGCCGTTTACAGTAATTGGCATATTTACGGTATGAAACGTCGTAATTTGAAACTGAAAATAGGTGCAGAGAGTCAGAATTTGGCTAAAAAATCACGCTCAGGAGTCAAATTTCCGATATTTCAGACATTTTGAAAACTGCAGGGGGTTTGGGCAAAATATGACCCATTGCCGTTTTCAGTAATTGGCATATTTTCGGTATAAAAAGTCGTAATTTGAAACTGAAAATAGGTGCAGAGAGTCAGAATTCGGCTCATAATTCACGCTCAGGAGTCAAATTTCCGACATTTCAGACATTTTGAAAACTGCAGGGGGGTTTGGGCAAAATATGACCCATCGCCGTTTATAGTAATTGGCATATTTTCGGTAGGAAACGTCGTAATTTGAAACTGAAAATAGGTGCTGAAAGTCAGAGTTCGGCTCAAAAATCACGCTCAGGAGTCAAATTTTTGACATTTCAAACATTTTAAAAACTGCAGGGGGGTTTGGGCAAAATATGACCCACCGCCGTTTTCAGTAATTGGCATATTTTCGGTATAAAAAGTCGTAATTTGAAACTGAAAATAGGTGCAGAGAGTCAGAATTCGGCTCGAAAATCACGCTCAGGAGTCACATTTCCGACATTTCAGACATTTTGAAAACTGCAGGGGGGTTTGGGCAAAATATGACCCATCGCCGTTTTCAGTAATTGGCATATTTTCGGTATAAAAAGTCGTAATTTGAAACTGAAATTAGGTGACGAGAGTCAGAATTCAGATAAAACATCAGGCTCAGGAGTCAAATTTCCGACATTTCAGACATTTTGAAAACTGCAGGGGGGTTTGGGCAAAATATGACCCATCGCCGTTTTCAGTAATTGGCATATTTTCGGTATGAAACGACGTAATTTGAAACTGAAAATAGGTGCAGAGAGTCAGAATTCGGCTCAAAAATCACGCTCAGGAGTCAAATTTCCGACATTTCAGACATTTTGAAAACTGCAGGGGGTTTGGGCAAAATATGACCCATCGCCGTTTTCAATAATTGGCATATTTTCGGTATAAAAAGTCGTAATTTGAAACTGAAAATAGGTGCAGAGAGTCAGAATTCGGATAAAAAATCACGCTCAGGAGTCAAATTTCCGACATTTCAAACATTTTGAAAACTGCAGGGGGGTTTGGGCAAAATATGACCCATTGCCGTTTTCAGTAATTGGCATATTTTCGGTATAAAAAGTCGTAATTTAAAACTGAAAATAGGTGCAGAGTGTCAGAATTCGGCTCAAAAAGCACTCTCAGGAGTCAAATTTCTGATATTTCAGACATTTTGAAAACTGCAGGGGGGTTTGGGCAAAATATGACCCATCGCCGTTTATAGTAATTGGCATATTATCGGTAGGAAACGTCGTAATTTGAAACTGAAAATAGGTGCAGAAAGTCAGAATTCGGCTCAAAAATCACGCTCAGGAGTCAAATTTTCGACATTTCAGACATTTTAAAAACTGCAGGGGGGTTTGGGCAAAATATGACCCATCGCCGTTTTCAGTAATTGGCATATTTTCGGTATAAAAAGTCGTAATTTGAAACTGAAAATAGGAGCAGAGAGTCAGAATTCGGCTCGAAAATCACGTTTAGGAGTCAAATTTCCGACATTTTAGACATTTTGAAAACTGCAGGGGGGTTTGGGCAAAATATGACCCATCGCCGTTTTCAGTAATTGGCATATGTTCGGTATAAAAAGTCGTGATATGAAACTGAAAATAGGTGCACAGAGTCAGAATTCGGATAAAAAATCACGCTCAGGAGTCAAATTTCCGATATTTCAGACATTTTGAAAACTGCAGGTTGGTTTGGGCAAAATATGACCCATCGCCGTTTACAGTAATTGGCATATTTTCGGTATGAAACGTCATAATTTGAAACTGAAAATAGGTGCAGAGAGTCAGAATTCTGCTCAAAAATCACGCTCAGGAGTCAAATTTCCGACATTTCAGACATTTTAAAAACTACAGGGGGGTTTATGCAAAATATGACCCATCGCCGTTTGCAGTAATTGGCATATTTTCGGTATGAAACGACGTAATTTGAAACTGAAAATAGGTGCAGAGAGTCAGAATTCGGCTCAAAAATCACGCTCAGGAGTCAAATTTCCGACATTTCAGACATTTCGAAAACTGCAGGGGGGTTTGGGCAAAATATGACCCATCGCCGTTTATAGTAATTGGCATATTTTCGGTAGGAAACGTCGTAATTTGAAACTGAAAATAGGTGCAGAGAGTCAGAATTCGGCTCAAAAATCACGCTCAGGAGTCAAATTTCCGACATTTCAGACATTTCGAAAACTGCCGGGGGGTTTGGGCAAAATATGACCCATCGCCGTTTTCAGTAATTGGCATATTTTCGGTATAAAAATTCGTATTTTGAAACTGAAAATAGGTGCAGAGAGTCAGAATTGTGCTCGAAAATCACGCTCAGGAGTCAAATTTCCGACATTTCAGACATTTTGAAAACTGCAGGGGGGTTTGGGCAAAATATGACCCATCGCCGTTTTCAATAATTGGCACATTTTCGGTATAAAAAGTCGTAACATGAAACTGAAAATAGGTGCAGAGAGTCAGAATTCGGCTCAAAAATCACGCTCAGGAGTCAAATTTCCGACATTTCAGACATTTTGAAAACTGCAGGGGGGTTTGGTCAAAATATGACCCATCGCCGTTTTCAGTAATTGGCATATTTTCGGTATAAAAAGTCGTAATTTGAAACTGAAAACAGGTGCAGAGAGTCAGAATACGGCTCAAAAATCAGGCTCAGGAGTCAAATTTCCGACATTTCAAACATTTTGAAAACTGCAGGGGGGTTTGGGCAAAATATGACCCATCGATGTTTACAGTAATTGGTATATTTTCGGTATGAAACGATGTAATTTGAAACTGAAAATAGGTGCAGAGAGTCAGAATTCGGCTCAAAAATCACGCTCAGGAGTCAAATTTTCGACATTTCAGACATTTTAAAAACTGCAGAGGGGTTTGGGCATAATATGACCCATCGCCGTTTTCAGTAATTGGCATATTTTCGGTATAAAAAGTCGTAATTTGAAACTGAAAATAGGTGCACAGAGTCAGAATTCGGCTCGAAAATCACGCTCAGGAGTAAAATTTCCGACATTTCAGACATTTTGAAAACTGCAGGGGGGTTTGGGCAAAATATGACCCATCGCCGTTTACAGTAATTGGCATATTTACGGTATGAAACGTCGTAATTTGAAACTGAAAATAGGTGCAGAGAGTCAGAATTCGGCTCAAAATTCACGCTCAGGAGTCAAATTTCCGACATTTCAGACATTTTGAAAACTGCAGGGGGGTTTGGGCAAAATATGACCCATCGCTGTTTATAGTAATTGGCATATTTTCGGTAGGAAACGTCGTAATTTGAAACTGAAAATAGGTGCAGAAAGTCAGAATTCGGCTCAAAAATCACGCTCAGGAGTCAAATTTTTGACATTTCAGACATTTTAAAAACTGCAGGGGGGTTTGGGCAAAATATGACCCACCGCCGTTTTCAGTAATTGGCATATTTTCGGTATAAAAAGTCGTAATTTGAAACTGAAAATAGGTCAGAGAGTCAGAATTCGGCTCGAAAATCACGCTCAGGAGTCACATTTCCGACATTTCAGACATTTTGAAAACTGCAGGGGGGTTTGGGCAAAATATGACCCATCGCCGTTTTCAGTAATTGGCATATTTTCGGTATAAAAAGTCGTAATTTGAAACTGAAATTAGGTGACGAGAGTCAGAATTCAGATAAAACATCAGGCTCAGGATTCAAATTTCCGACATTTCAGACATTTTGAAAACTGCAGGGGGGTTTGGGCAAAATATGACCCATCGCCGTTTTCAGTAATTGGCATATTTTCGGTATGAAACGACGTAATTTGAAACTGAAAATAGGTGCAGAGAGTCAGAATTCGGCTCAAAAATCACGCTCAGGAGTCAAATTTCCGACATTTCAGACATTTTGAAAACTGCAGGGGGTTTGGGCAAAATATGACCCATCGCCGTTTTCAATAATTGGCATATTTTCGGTATATAAAGTCGTAATTTGAAACTGAAAATAGGTGCAGAGAGTCAGAATTCGGATAAAAAATCACGCTCAGGAGTCAAATTTCCGACATTTCAAACATTTTGAAAACTGCAGGGGGGTTTGGGCAAAATATGACCCATTGCCGTTTTCAGTAATTGGCATATTTTCGGTATGAAACGTCGTAATTTAAAACTGAAAATAGGTGCAGAGTGTCAGAATTCGGCTCAAAAAGCACTCTCAGGAGTCAAATTTCCGATATTTCAGACATTTTGAAAACTGCAGGGGGGTTTGGGCAAAATATGACCCATCGCCGTTTATAGTAATTGGCATATTATCGGTAGGAAACGTCGTAATTTGAAACTGAAAATAGGTGCAGAAAGTCAGAATTCGGCTCAAAAATCACGCTCAGGAGTCAAATTTTCGACATTTCAGACATTTTAAAAACTGCAGGGGGGTTTGGGCAAAATATGACCCATCGCCGTTTTCAGTAATTGGCATATTTTCGGTATAAAAAGTCGTAATTTGAAACTGAAAATAGGAGCAGAGAGTCAAAATTCGGCTCGAAAATCACGTTTAGGAGTCAAATTTCCGACATTTCAGACATTTTGAAAACTGCAGGGGGGTTTGGGCAAAATATGACCCATCGCCGTTTTCAGTAATTGGCATATTTTCGGTATGAAACGACGTAATTTGAAACTGAAAATAGGTGCAGAGAGTCAGAATTCGGCTCAAAAATCACGCTCAGGAGTCAAATTTCCGACATTTCAGACATTTCGAAAACTGCAGGGGGGTTTGGGCAAAATATGACCCATCGCCGTTTATAGTAATTGGCATATTTTCGGTAGGAAACGTCGTAATTTGAAACTGAAAATAGGTGCAGAAAGTCAGAATTCGGCTCAAAAATCACGCTCAGAAGTCAAATTTTCGACATTTCAGACATTTTAAAAACTGCAAGGGGGTTTGGGGAAAATATGACCCATCGCCGTTTTCAGTAATTGGCATATTTTCGGTATAAAAATTCGTATTTTGAAACTGAAAATAGATGCAGAGAGTCAGAATTGTGCTCGAAAATCACGCTCAGGAGTCAAATTTCCGACATTTCAGACATTTTGAAAACTGCAGGGGGGTTTGGGCAAAATATGACCCATCGCCGTTTTCAGTAATTGGCACATTTTCGGTATAAAAAGTCGTGTCATGAAACTGAAAATAGGGGCAGAGAGTCAGAATTCGGCTCAAAAATCACGCTCAGGAGTCAAATTTCCGGCATTTCAGACATTTTGAAAACTGCAGGGGGGTTTGGTCAAAATATGACCCATCGCCGTTTTCAGTAATTGGCATATTTTCGGTATAAAAAGTCGTAATTTGAAACTGAAAACAGGTGCAGAGAGTCAGAATACGGCTCAAAAATCAGGCTCAGGAGTCAAATTTCCGACATTTCAAACATTTTGAAAACTGCAGGGGGGTTTGGGCAAAATATGACCCATCGATGTTTACAGTAGTTGGTATATTTTCGGTATGAAACGACGTAATTTGAAACTGAAAATAGGTGCAGAGAGTCAGAATTCGGCTCAAAAATCACGCTCAGGAGTCAAATTTTCGACATTTCAGACATTTTAAAAACTGCAGAGGGGTTTGGGCAAAATATGACCCATCGCCGTTTTCAGTAATTGGCATATTTTCGGTATAAAAAGTCGTAATTTGAAACTGAAAATAGGTGCAGAGAGTCAGAATTCGGCTCGAAAATCACGCTCAGGAGTCACATTTCCGACATTTCAGACATTTTGAAAACTGCAGGGGGGTTTGGGCAAAATATGACCCATCGCCGTTTACAGTAATTGGCATATTTACGGTATGAAACGTCGTAATTTGAAACTGAAAATAGGTGCAGAGAGTCAGAATTCGGCTCAAAAATCACGCTCAGGAGTCAAATTTCCGATATTTCAGACATTTTGAAAACTGCAGGGGGGTTTGGGCAAAATATGACCCATCACCGTTTATAGTAATTGGCATATTTTCGGTAGGAAACGTCGTAATTTGAAACTGAAAATAGGTGCAGAAAGTCAGAATTCGGCTCAAAAATCACGCTCAGGAGTCAAATTTTTGACATTTCAGACATTTTAAACACTGCAGGGGGGTTTGGGCAAAATATGACCCATCGCCGTTTATAGTAATTGGCATATTTTCGGTACGAAACGTCGTGATATGAAACTGAAAATAGGTGCAGAGAGTCAGAATTCGGCTCAAAAATCACGCTCAGGAGTCAAATTTCCGACATTTCAGACATTTTGAAACCTGCAGGGGGGTTTGGGCAAAATATGACCCATCGCCGTTTTCAGTAATTGGCATATTTTCGGTATAAAAAGTCGTATTTTGAAACTGAAAATAGGTGCAGAGAGTCAGAATTGTGCTCGAAAATCACGCTCAGGAGTCAAATTTCCGACATTTCAGACATTTTGAAAACTGCAGGGGGGTTTGGGCAAAATATGACCCATCGCCGTTTTCAGTAATTGGCACATTTTCGGTATAAAAAGTCGTGTCATGAAACTGAAAATAGGGGCAGAGAGTCAGAATTCGGCTCAAAAATCACGCTCAGGAGTCAAATTTCTGGCATTTCAGACATTTTGAAAACTGCAGGGGGGTTTGGTCAAAATATGACCCATCGCCGTTTTCAGTAATTGGCATATTTTCGGTATAAAAAGTCGTAATTTGAAACTGAAAACAGGTGCAGAGAGTCAGAATACGGCTCAAAAATCAGGCTCAGGAGTCAAATTTCCGACATTTCAAACATTTTGAAAACTGCAGGGGGGTTTGGGCAAAATATGACCCATCGATGTTTACAGTAGTTGGTATATTTTCGGTATGAAACGACGTAATTTGAAACTGAAAATAGGTGCAGAGAGTCAGAATTCGGCTCAAAAATCACGCTCAGGAGTCAAATTTTCGACATTTCAGACATTTTAAAAACTGCAGAGGGGTTTGGGCAAAATATGACCCATCGCCGTTTTCAGTAATTGGCATATTTTCGGTATAAAAAGTCGTAATTTGAAACTGAAAATAGGTGCAGAGAGTCAGAATTCGGCTCGAAAATCACGCTCAGGAGTCACATTTCCGACATTTCAGTCATTTTGAAACCTGCAGGGGGGTTTGGGCAAAATATGACCCATCGCTGTTTACAGTAATTGGCATATTTACGGTATGAAACGTCGTAATTTGAAACTGAAAATAGGTGCAGAGAGTCAGAATTCGGCTCAAAAATCACGCTCAGGAGTCAAATTTCCGATATTTCAGACATTTTGAAAACTGCAGGGGGTTTGGGCAAAATATGACCCATCGCCGTTTTCAGTAATTGGCATATTTTCGGTATAAAAAGTCGTAATTTGAAACTGAAAATAGGTGCAGAGAGTCAGAATTCGGCTCAAAATTCACGCTCAGGAGTCAAATTTCCGACATTTCAGACATTTTGAAAACTGCAGGGGGGTTTGGGCAAAATATGACCCATCGCCGTTTATAGTAATTGGCATATTTTCGGTAGGAAACCTCGTAATTTGAAACTGAAAATAGGTGCAGAAAGTCAGAATTCGGCTCAAAAATCACGCTCAGGAGTCAAATTTTTGACATTTCAGACATTTTAAACACTGCAGGGGGGTTTGGGCAAAATATGACCCATCGCTGTTTTCAGTAATTGGCATATTTTCGGTATAAAAATTCGTATTTTGAAACTGAAAATAGGTGCAGAGAGTCAGAATTGTGCTCGAAAATCACGCTCAGGAGTCAAATTTCCGACATTTCAGACATTTTGAAAACTGCAGGGGGGTTTGGGCAAAATATGACCCATCGCCGTTTTCAGTAATTGGCACATTTTCGGTATAAAAAGTCGTGTCATGAAACTGAAAATAGGGGCAGAGAGTCAGAATTCGGCTCAAAAATCACGCTCAGGAGTCAAATTTCTGGCATTTCAGACATTTTGAAAACTGCAGGGGGGTTTGGTCAAAATATGACCCATCGCCGTTTTCAGTAATTGGCATATTTTCGGTATAAAAAGTCGTAATTTGAAACTGAAAACAGGTGCAGAGAGTCAGAATACGGCTCAAAAATCAGGCTCAGGAGTCAAATTTCCGACATTTCAAACATTTTGAAAACTGCAGGGGGGTTTGGGCAAAATATGACCCATCGATGTTTACAGTAGTTGGTATATTTTCGGTATGAAACGACGTAATTTGAAACTGAAAATAGGTGCAGAGAGTCAGAATTCGGCTCAAAAATCACGCTCAGGAGTCAAATTTTCGACATTTCAGACATTTTAAAAACTGCAGAGGGGTTTGGGCAAAATATGACCCATCGCCGTTTTCAGTAATTGGCATATTTTCGGTATAAAAAGTCGTAATTTGAAACTGAAAATAGGTGCAGAGAGTCAGAATTCGGCTCGAAAATCACGCTCAGGAGTCACATTTCCGACATTTCAGTCATTTTGAAACCTGCAGGGGGGTTTGGGCAAAATATGACCCATCGCTGTTTACAGTAATTGGCATATTTACGGTATGAAACGTCGTAATTTGAAACTGAAAATAGGTGCAGAGAGTCAGAATTCGGCTCAAAAATCACGCTCAGGAGTCAAATTTCCGATATTTCAGACATTTTGAAAACTGCAGGGGGTTTGGGCAAAATATGACCCATCGCCGTTTTCAGTAATTGGCATATTTTCGGTATAAAAAGTCGTAATTTGAAACTGAAAATAGGTGCAGAGAGTCAGAATTCGGCTCAAAATTCACGCTCAGGAGTCAAATTTCCGACATTTCAGACATTTTGAAAACTGCAGGGGGGTTTGGGCAAAATATGACCCATCGCCGTTTATAGTAATTGGCATATTTTCGGTAGGAAACGTCGTAATTTGAAACTGAAAATAGGTGCAGAAAGTCAGAATTCGGCTCAAAAATCACGCTCAGGAGTCAAATTTTTGACATGTCAGACATTTTAAAAACTGCAGGGGGGTTTGGGCAAAATATGACCCACCGCCGTTTTCAGTAATTGGCATATTTTCGGTATAAAAAGTCGTAATTTGAAACTGAAAATAGGTGCAGAGAGTCAGAATTCGGCTCGAAAATCACGCTCAGGAGTCACATTTCCGACATTTCAGACATTTTGAAAACTGCAGGGGGGTTTGGGCAAAATATGACCCATCGCCGTTTTCAGTAATTGGCATATTTTCGGTATAAAAAGTCGTAATTTGAAACTGAAATGAGGTGACGAGAGTCAGAATTCAGATAAAACATCAGGCTCAGGAGTCAAATTTCCGACATTTCAGACATTTTGAAAACTGCAGGGGGGTTTGGGTCAAATATGACCCATCGCCGTTTTCAGTAATTGGCATATTTTCGGTATGAAACGACGTAATTTGAAACTGAAAATAGGTGCAGAGAGTCAGAATTCGGCTCAAAAATCACGCTCAGGAGTCAAATTTCCGACATTCCAGACATTTTGAAAACTGCAGGGGGTTTGGGCAAAATATGACCCATCGCCGTTTTCAATAATTGGCATATTTTCGGTATAAAAAGTCGTAATTTGAAACTGAAAATAGGTGCAGAGAGTCAGAATTCGGATAAAAAATCATGCTCAGGAGTCAAATTTCCGACATTTCAAACATTTTGAAAACTGCAGGGGGGTTTGGGCAAAATATGACCCATTGCCGTTTTCAGTAATTGGCATATTTTCGGTATAAAAAGTCGTAATTTAAAACTGAAAATAGGTGCAGAGTGTCAGAATTCGGCTCAAAAAGCACTCTCAGGAGTCAAATTTCCGATATTTCAGACATTTTGAAAACTGCAGGGGGGTTTGGGCAAAATATGACCCATCGCCGTTTAAAGTAATTGGCATATTATCGGTAGGAAACGTCGTAATTTGAAACTGAAAATAGGTGCAGAAAGTCAGAATTCGGCTCAAAAATCACGCTCAGGAGTCAAATTTTCGACATATCAGACATTTTAAAAACTGCAGGGGGGTTTGGGCAAAATATGACCCATCGCCGTTTTCAGTAATTGGCATATTTTCGGTATAAAAAGTCGTAATTTGAAACTGAAAATAGGAGCAGAGAGTCAAAATTCGGCTCGAAAATCACGTTTAGGAGTCAAATTTCCGACATTTCAGACATTTTGAAAACTGCAGGGGGGTTTGGGCAAAATATGACCCATCGCCGTTTTCAGTAATTGGCATATGTTCGGTATAAAAAGTCGTGATATGAAACTGAAAATAGGTGCAGAGAGTCAGAATTCGGCTCAAAAATCACGCTCAGGAGTCAAATTTCCGACATTTCAGACATTTTGAAACCTGCAGGGGGGTTTGGGCAAAATATGACCCATCGCCGTTTTCAGTAATTGGCATATTTTCGGTATAAAAAGTCGTAATTTGAAACTGAAAATAGGTGCAGAGAGTCAGAATTCGGCTCAAAAATCACTCTCAGGAGTCAAATTTCCGATATTTCAGACATTTTGAAAACTGCAGGTTGGTTTGGGCAAAATATGACCCATCGATGTTTACAGTAATTGGCATATTTTCGGTATGAAACGTCATAATTTGAAACTGAAAATAGGTGCAGAGAGTCAGAATTCGGCTCAAAAATCACGCTCAGGAGTCAAATTTCCGACATTTCAGACATTTTGAAAACTGCAGGGGGGTTTATGCAAAATATGACCCATCGCCGTTTGCAGTAATTGGCATATTTTCGGTATGAAACGACGTAATTTGAAACTGAAAATAGGTGCAGAGAGTCAGAATTCGGCTCAAAAATCACGCTCAGGAGTAAAATTTCCGACATTTCAGACATTTCGAAAACTGCAGGGGGGTTTGGGTAAAATATGACCCATCGCCGTTTTCAGTAATTGGCATATTTTCGGTATAAAAAGTCGTAATTTGAAACTGAAAATAGGTGCAGAGAGTCAGAATTCGGCTCAAAAATCACGCTCAGGAGTCAAATTTCCGACAATTCAGACATTTTGAAAAGTGCAGGGGGGTTTGGGTAAAATATGACCCATCGCCGTGTTCAGTAATTGGCATATTATCGGTATAAAAAGTCGTAATTTGAAACTGAAATTAGGTGCAGAGAGTCAGAATTTAGATAAAAAATCACGCTCAGGAGTCAAATTTCCGACATTTCAGACATTTTGAAAACTGCAGGGGGGTTTGGGCAAAATATGACCCATCGCCGTTTTCAGTAATTGGCATATTTTCAGTATAAAAATTCGTAATTTGAAACTGAAATTAGGTGCAGAGAGTCAGAATTCGGAAAAAAAATCACGTTCAGGAGTCAAATTTCCGACATTTCAGACATTTTGAAAACTGCAGGGGGGTTTGGGCAAAATATGACCCATCGCCGTTTACAGTAATTGGCATATTTTCGGTATGATACGTCGTAATTTGAAACTGAAAATAGGTGCCGAGAGTCAGAA
The DNA here is from genome assembly GCF_040958095.1 of Procambarus clarkii. Lineage (NCBI taxonomy): Eukaryota > Metazoa > Arthropoda > Malacostraca > Decapoda > Cambaridae > Procambarus > Procambarus clarkii. Next base: position 234,636 of record NW_027189326.1, read on the forward strand.
TTCGGCTCAAAAATCACGCTCAGGAGTCAAATTTTCGACATTTCAGACATTTTGAAAACTGCAGGGGGGTTTGTGTCAAAATATGACCCATCGCCGTTTTCAGTAATTGGCATATTTTCGGTATGAAACGTCGTAATTTTAAACTGAAAATAGGTGCAGAGAGTCAGAATTCGGCTCAAAAATCACGCTCAGGAGTCAAATTTCAGACATTTCAGACATTTTAAAAACTGCAGGGGGGTTTGGGCAAAATATGACCCATCGCCGTTTTCAGTAATTGGCATATTTTCGGTATGAAATGACGTAATTTGACACTGAAAATAGGTGCAGAGAGTCAGAATTCGGCTTAAAAATCACGCTCAGGAGTCATATTTCCGACATTTCAGACATTTTGAAAACTGCAGGGGGGTTTGGGCAAAATATGACCCATCGCCGTTTTCAGTAATTGGCATATTTTCGGTATAAAAAGTCGTAATTTGAAACTGAAATTAGGTGCAGAGAGTCTGAATTCAGATACAACATCACGCTCAGGAGTCAAGTTTCCGACATTTCAGACATTTTGAAAACTGCAGGGGGGTTTGGGCAAAATATGACCAATCGCCGTTTTCAGTAATTGGCATATTTTCGGTATGAAACGACGTAATTTGAAACTGAAAATAGGTGTAGAGAGTCAGAATTCGGCTCAAAAATCACGCTCAGGAGTCAAATTTCCGACATTTCAGACATTTTGAAAACCGCAGGGGGGTTTGCGCAAAATATGACCCCTCGCTGTTTTCAGTAATTGGAATATTTTTGGTATGAAACGTCGTAATTTGAAACTGAAAATAGGTGCAGAGAGTCAGAATTCGGATAAAAAATCACGCTCAGGAGTCAAATTTCCGACATTTCAGACATTTTGAAAACTGCAGGGGGGTTTGGGCAAAATATGACCCATCGCTGTTTTCAGTAATTGGCATATTTTCGGTATAAAACTTCGTAATTTGAAACTGAAAATAGGTGCAGAGAGTCAGAATTCGGCTCAAAAATCACGCTCAGGAGTCAAATTTCCGACATTTCAGACATTTTAAAAACTGCAGGGGGGTTTGGGCAAAATATGACCCTTCGCCGTTTTCAGTAATTGGCATATTTTCGGTATGAAACGTCGTAATTTGAAACTGAAAATAGGTGCAGAGAATCAGAATTCGGCTCAAAAATCACGCTCAGGAGTCAAATTTCCTACATTTCAGACATTTTGAAAACTGTAGGGGGGTTTGGGCAAAATATGACCCATCGCCGTTTTCAGTAATTGGCAAATTTTCGGTATAAAAAGTCGTAATTTGAAACTGAAAATAGCTGCAGAGAGTCAGAATTCGGATACAAAATCACACTCAGGAGTCAAATTTCCGACATTTCAGACATTTTGAAAACTGCAGGGGGGTTTGGGCAAAATATGACCCATCGCCGTTTTCAGTAATTGGCATATTTTCGGTATAAAAACTCGTGATATGAAACTGAAAATAGGTGCAGAGATTCAGAATTCGGTTCGAAAAACACGCTCAGAAGTCAAATTTCCGACATTTCAGACATTTTGAAAACTGCAGGGGGGTTTGGGCCAAATATGACCCATCGCCGTTTTCAGTAATTGGCATATGTTCGGTATAAAAAGTCGTAATATGAAACTGAAAATAGGTGCAGAGAGTCAGAATTCGGCTCAAAAATCACGCTCAGGAGTCAAATTTCCGACATTTCAGACATTTTGAAAACTGCTGGGGGTTTGGGCAAAATATGACCCATCGCTGTTTTCAGTAATTGGCATATTTTCGATATAAAAATTCGTAATTTTAAACTGAAAATAGGTGCAGAGAGTCAGAATTCGGATAAAAAATCACGCTCAGGAGTCAAATTTCCGATATTTTAGACATGCAGGGGGGCATGCAGGGGGCCAAATATGACCCAAATACATGCAGGGGGCCAAATATGACCCATCGCCGTTTTCAGGAATTGGCATATGTTCGGTATAAAAAGTCGTAATATGAAACTGAAAATAGGTGCAGAGAGTCAGAATTCGGATAAAAAATCACGCTCAGGAGTCAAATTTCCGACATTTCAGACATTTTGAAAACTGCAGGGGGGTTTGGGCAAAATATGACCCATCGCCGTTTTCAGTAATTGGCATATTTTCGGTATGAAACGTCGTAATTTGAAACTGAAAATAGGTGCAGAGAGTCAGAATTCGGTTCAAAAATTACGCTCAGGATTCAAATTTCCGACATTTCAGACATTTTGAAAACTGCAGGGGGATTTGGGCAAAATATGACCCATCGCCGTTTTCAGTAATTAGCATATTTTCGGTATGAAACGTGGTAATTTGAAACTGAAAATAGATGCAGAGAGTCAGAATTCGGCTCAAAAATCACGCTCAGGAGTCAAATTTCCGACATTTCAGACATTTTAAAAACTGTAGGGAGGTTTGGGCAAAATATGACCCATCGCCGTTTACAGTAATTGGCATATTTTCGGTATGAAACTTCGTAATTTGAAACTGAAAATTTGGTGCAGAGAGTCAGAATTCGGCTCAAAAATCACGCTCAGGAGTCAAATTTGCGACATTTCAGACATTTTAAAAACTGCAGGGGGGTTTGGGCAAAATATGACCTTTCGCCGTTTTCAGTAATTGGCATATTTTCGGTATGAAACGTCGTAATTTGAAACTGAAAACAGGTGCAGAGAATCAGAATTCGGCTCAAAAATCACGCTCAGGAGTCAAATTTCCGACATTTCAGACATTTTGAAAACTGTAGGGGGGTTTGGGCAAAATATGACCCATCGCCGTTTTCAGTAATTGGCAAATTTTCGGTATAAAAAGTCGTAATTTGAAACTGAAAATAGCTGCAGAGAGTCAGAATTCGGATACAAAATCACACTCAGGAGTCAAATTTCCGACATTTCAGACATTTTGAAAACTGCAGGGGGGTTTGGGCAAAATATGACCCATCGCCGTTTACAGTAATTGGCATATTTTCGGTATGAAACGACGTAATTTGAAACTGAAAATAGGTGCAGAGAGTCAGAATTCGGCTCAAAAATCACGCTCAGGAGTCAAATTTCCGACATTTCAGACATTTTGAAAACTGCAGGGGGTTTGGGCAAAATATGACCCATCGCCGTTTTCAATAATTGGCATATTTTCGGTATAAAAAGTCGTAATTTGAAACTGAAAATAGGTGCAGAGAGTCAGAATTCGGATAAAAAATCACGCTCAGGAGTCAAATTTCCGACATTTCAAACATTTTGAAAACTGCAGGGGGGTTTGGGCAAAATATGACCCATTGCCGTTTTCAGTAATTGGCATATTTTCGGTATGAAACGTCGTAATTTAAAACTGAAAATAGGTGCAGAGTGTCAGAATTCGGCTCAAAAAGCACTCTCAGGAGTCAAATTTCCGATATTTCAGACATTTTGAAAACTGCAGGGGGGTTTGGGCAAAATATGACCCATCGCCGTTTATAGTAATTGGCATATTATCGGTAGGAAACGTCGTAATTTGAAACTGAAAATAGGTGCAGAAAGTCAGAATTCGGCTCAAAAATCACGCTCAGGAGTCAAATTTTCGACATTTCAGACATTTTAAAAACTGCAGGGGGGTTTGGGCAAAATATGACCCATCGCCGTTTTCAGTAATTGGCATATTTTCGGTATAAAAAGTCGTAATTTGAAACTGAAAATAGGAGCAGAGAGTCAAAATTCGGCTCGAAAATCACGTTTAGGAGTCAAATTTCCAACATTTCAGACATTTTGAAAACTGCAGGGGGGTTTGGGCAAAATATGACCCATCGCCGTTTTCAGTAATTGGCATATTTTCGGTATGAAACGACGTAATTTGAAACTGAAAATAGGTGCAGAGAGTCAGAATTCGGCTCAAAAATCACGCTCAGGAGTCAAATTTCCGACATTTCAGACATTTCGAAAACTGCAGGGGGGTTTGGGCAAAATATGACCCATCGCCGTTTATAGTAATTGGCATATTTTCGGTAGGAAACGTCGTAATTTGAAACTGAAAATAGGTGCAGAAAGTCAGAATTCGGCTCAAAAATCACGCTCAGAAGTCAAATTTTCGACATTTCAGACATTTTAAAAACTGCAGGGGGGTTTGGGGAAAATATGACCCATCGCCGTTTTCAGTAATTGGCATATTTTCGGTATAAAAATTCGTATTTTGAAACTGAAAATAGGTGCAGAGAGTCAGAATTGTGCTCGAAAATCACGCTCAGGAGTCAAATTTCCGACATTTCAGACATTTTGAAAACTGCAGGGGGGTTTGGGCAAAATATGACCCATCGCCGTTTTCAGTAATTGGCACATTTTCGGTATAAAAAGTCGTAACATGAAACTGAAAATAGGTGCAGAGAGTCAGAATTCGGCTCAAAAATCACGCTCAGGAGTCAAATTTCCGGCATTTCAGACATTTTGAAAACTGCAGGGGGGTTTGGTCAAAATATGACCCATCGCCGTTTTCAGTAATTGGCATATTTTCGGTATAAAAAGTCGTAATTTGAAACTGAAAACAGGTGCAGAGAGTCAGAATACGGCTCAAAAATCAGGCTCAGGAGTCAAATTTCCGACATTTCAAACATTTTGAAAACTGCAGGGGGGTTTGGGCAAAATATGACCCATCGATGTTTACAGTAGTTGGTATATTTTCGGTATGAAACGACGTAATTTGAAACTGAAAATAGGTGCAGAGAGTCAGAATTCGGCTCAAAAATCACGCTCAGGAGTCAAATTTTCGACATTTCAGACATTTTAAAAACTGCAGAGGGGTTTGGGCAAAATATGACCCATCGCCGTTTTCAGTAATTGGCATATTTTCGGTATAAAAAGTCGTAATTTGAAACTGAAAATAGGTGCAGAGAGTCAGAATTCGGCTCGAAAATCACGCTCAGGAGTCACATTTCCGACATTTCAGACATTTTGAAAACTGCAGGGGGGTTTGGGCAAAATATGACCCATCGCCGTTTACAGTAATTGGCATATTTACGGTATGAAACGTCGTAATTTGAAACTGAAAATAGGTGCAGAGAGTCAGAATTCGGCTCAAAAATCACGCTCAGGAGTCAAATTTCCGATATTTCAGACATTTTGAAAACTGCAGGGGGTTTGGGCAAAATATGACCCATCGCCGTTTTCAGTAATTGGCATATTTTCGGTATAAAAAGTCGTAATTTGAAACTGAAAATAGGTGCAGAGAGTCAGAATTCGGCTCAAAATTCACGCTCAGGAGTCAAATTTCCGACATTTCAGACATTTTGAAAACTGCAGGGGGGTTTGGGCAAAATATGACCCATCGCCGTTTATAGTAATTGGCATATTTTCGGTAGGAAACGTCGTAATTTGAAACTGAAAATAGGTGCAGAAAGTCAGAATTCGGCTCAAAAATCACGCTCAGGAGTCAAATTTTTGACATTTCAGACATTTTAAAAACTGCAGGGGGGTTTGGGCAAAATATGACCCACCGCCGTTTTCAGTAATTGGCATATTTTCGGTATAAAAAGTCGTAATTTGAAACTGAAAATAGGTGCAGAGAGTCAGAATTCGGCTCGAAAATCACGCTCAGGAGTCACATTTCCGACATTTCAGACATTTTGAAAACTGCAGGGGGGTTTGGGCAAAATATGACCCATCGCCGTTTTCAGTAATTGGCATATTTTCGGTATAAAAAGTCGTAATTTGAAACTGAAATTAGGTGACGAGAGTCAGAATTCAGATAAAACATCAGGCTCAGGAGTCAAATTTCCGACATTTCAGACATTTTGAAAACTGCAGGGGGGTTTGGGTCAAATATGACCCATCGCCGTTTTCAGTAATTGGCATATTTTCGGTATGAAACGACGTAATTTGAAACTGAAAATAGGTGCAGAGAGTCAGAATTCGGCTCAAAAATCACGCTCAGGAGTCAAATTTCCGACATTTCAGACATTTTGAAAACTGCAGGGGGTTTGGGCAAAATATGACCCATCGCCGTTTTCAATAATTGGCATATTTTCTGTATAAAAAGTCGTAATTTGAAACTGAAAATAGGTGCAGAGAGTCAGAATTCGGATAAAAAATCACGCTCAGGAGTCAAATTTCCGACATTTCAAACATTTTGAAAACTGCAGGGGGGTTTGGGCAAAATATGACCCATTGCCGTTTTCAGTAATTGGCATATTTTCGGTATAAAAAGTCGTAATTTAAAACTGAAAATAGGTGCAGAGTGTCAGAATTCGGCTCAAAAAGCACTCTCAGGAGTCAAATTTCCGATATTTCAGACATTTTGAAAACTGCAGGGGGGTTTGGGCAAAATATGACCCATCGCCGTTTATAGTAATTGGCATATTATCGGTAGGAAACGTCGTAATTTGAAACTGAAAATAGGTGCAGAAAGTCAGAATTCGGCTCAAAAATCACGCTCAGGAGTCAAATTTTCGACATTTCAGACATTTTAAAAACTGCAGGGGGGTTTGGGCAAAATATGACCCATCGCCGTTTTCAGTAATTAACATATTTTCGGTATAAAAAGTCGTAATTTGAAACTGAAAATAGGAGCAGAGAGTCAAAATTCGGCTCGAAAATCACGTTTAGGAGTCAAATTTCCGACATTTCAGACATTTTGAAAACTGCAGGGGGGTTTGGGCAAAATATGACCCATCACCGTTTTCAGTAATTGGCATATGTTCGGTATAAAAAGTCGTGATATGAAACTGAAAATAGGTGCAGAGAGTCAGAATTCGGCTCAAAAATCACGCTCAGGAGTCAAATTTCCGACATTTCAGACATTTTGAAACCTGCAGGGGGGTTTGGGCAAAATATGACCCATCGCCGTTTTCAGTAATTGGCATATTTTCGGTATAAAAAGTCATAATTTGAAACTGAAAATAGGTGCAGAGAGTCAGAATTCGGCTCAAAAATCACTCTCAGGAGTCAAATTTCCGATATTTCAGACATTTTGAAAACTGCAGGTTGGTTTGGGCAAAATATGCCCCATCGCCGTTTACAGTAATTGGCATATTTTCGGTATGAAACGTCATAATTTGAAACTGAAAATAGGTGCAGAGAGTCAGAATTCGGCTCAAAAATCACGCTCAGGAGTCAAATTTCCGACATTTCAGACATTTTGAAAACTGCAGGGGGGTTTATGCAAAATATGACCCATCGCCGTTTGCAGTAATTGGCATATTTTCGGTATGAAACGACGTAATTTGAAACTGAAAATAGGTGCAGAGAGTCAGAATTCGGCTCAAAAATCACGCTCAGGAGTAAAATTTCCGACATTTCAGACATTTCGAAAACTGCAGGGGGGTTTGGGTAAAATATGACCCATCGCCGTTTTCAGTAATTGGCATATTTTCGGTATAAAAAGTCGTAATTTGAAACTGAAAATAGGTGCAGAGAGTCAGAATTCGGCTCAAAAATCACGCTCAGGAGTCAAATTTCCGAATATTCAGACATTTTGAAAAGTGCAGGGGGGTTTGGGCAAAATATGACCCATCGCCGTTTTCAGTAATTGGCATATTTTCGGTATAAAAAGTCGTAATTTGAAACTGAAATTAGGTGCAGAGAGTCAGAATTTAGATAAAAAATCACGCTCAGGAGTCAAATTTCCGACATTTCAGACATTTTGAAAACTGCAGGGGGGTTTGGGCAAAATATGACCCATCGCCGTTTTCAGTAATTGGCATATTTTCAGTATAAAAAGTCGTAATTTGAAACTGAAATTAGGTGCAGAGAGTCAGAATTCGGAAAAAAAATCACGTTCAGGAGTCAAATTTCCGACATTTCAGACATTTTGAAAACTGCAGGGGGGTTTGGGCAAAATATGACCCATCGCCGTTTACAGTAATTGGCATATTTTCGGTATGATACGTCGTAATTTGAAACTGAAAATAGGTGCCGAGAGTCAGAATTCGGCTCAAAAATCACGCTCAGGAGTCAAATTTTCGACATTTCAGACATTTTGAAAACTGCAGGGGGGTTTGTGTCAAAATATGACCCATCGCCGTTTACAGTAATTGGCATATTTTCGGTATGAAACGTCGTAATTTGACACTGAAAATAGGTGCAGAGAGTCAGAATTCGGCTTAAAAATCACGCTCAGGAGTCATATTTCCGACATTTCAGACATTTTGAAAACTGCAGGGGGGTTTGGGCAAAATATGACCCATCGCCGTTTTCAGTAATTGGCATATTTTCGGTATAAAAAGTCGTAATTTGAAACTGAAATTAGGTGCAGAGAGTCTGAATTCAGATACAACATCACGCTCAGGAGTCAAATTTCCGACATTTCAGACATTTTGAAAACTGCAGGGGGGTTTGGGCAAAATATGACCCATCGCCGTTTTCAGTAATTGGCATATTTTCGGTATGAAACGACGTAATTTGAAACGGAAAATAGGTGTCGAGAGTCAGAATTCGGCTCAAAAATCACGCTCAGGAGTCAAATTTCCGACATTTCAGACATTTTGAAAACCGCAGGGGGGTTTGCGCAAAATATGACCCCTCGCTGTTTTCAGTAATTGGAATATTTTTGGTATGAAACGTCGTAATTTGAAACTGAAAATAGGTGCAGAGAGTCAGAATTCGGATAAAAAATCACGCTCAGGAGTCAAATTTCCGACATTTCAGACATTTTGAAAACTGCAGGGGGGTTTGGGCAAAATATGACCCATCGCTGTTTTCAGTAATTGGCATATTTTCGGTATGAAACGTCGTAATTTGAAACTGAAAATAGGTGCAGAGAATCAGAATTCGGCTCAAAAATCACGCTCAGGAGTCAAATTTCCGACATTTCAGACATTTTGAAAACTGTAGGGGGGTTTGGGCAAAATATGACCCATCGCCGTTTTCAGTAATTGGCAAATTTTCGGTATAAAAAGTCGTAATTTGAAACTGAAAATAGCTGCAGAGAGTCAGAATTCGGATACAAAATCACACTCATGAGTCAAATTTCCGACATTTCAGACATTTTGAAAACTGCAGGGGGGTTTGGGCAAAATATGACCCATCGCCGTTTTCAGTAATTGGCATATTTTCGGTATAAAAACTCGTGATATGAAACTGAAAATAGGTGCAGAGATTCAGAATTCGGCTCGAAAAACACGCTCAGAAGTCAAATTTCCGACATTTCAGACATTTTGAAAACTGCAGGGGGGTTTGGGCCAAATATGACCCATCGCCGTTTTCAGTAATTGGCATATGTTCGGTATAAAAAGTCGTAATATGAAACTGAAAATAGGTGCAGAGAGTCAGAATTCGGCTCAAAAATCACGCTCAGGAGTCAAATTTCCGACATTTCAGACATTTTGAAAACTGCTGGGGGTTTGGGCAAAATATGACCCATCGCTGTTTTCAGTAATTGGCATAGTTTCGATATAAAAATTCGTAATTTTAAACTGAAAATAGGTGCAGAGAGTCAGAATTCGGATAAAAAATCACGCTCAGGAGTCAAATTTCCGATATTTTAGACATGCAGGGGGCCATGCAGGGGGCCAAATATGACCCAAATACATGCAGGGGGCCAAATATGACCCATCGCCGTTTTCAGTAATTGGCATATGTTCGGTATAAAAAGTCGTAATATGAAACTGAAAATAGGTGCAGAGAGTCAGAATTCGGATAAAAAATCACGCTCAGGAGTCAAATTTCCGACATTTCAGACATTTTGAAAACTGCAGGGGGGTTTGGGCAAAATATGACCCATCGCCGTTTTCAGTAATTGGCATATTTTCGGTATGAAACGTCGTAATTTGAAACTGAAAATAGGTGCAGAGAGTCAGAATTCGGTTCAAAAATTACGCTCAGGAGTCAAATTTCCGACATTTCAGACATTTTGAAAACTGCAGGGGGATTTGGGCAAAATATGACCCATCGCCGTTTTCAGTAATTAGCATATTTTCGGTAGGAAACGTCGTAATTTGAAACTGAAAATAGGTGCAGAAAGTCAGAATTCGGCTCAAAAATCACGCTCAGGAGTCAAATTTTTGACATTTCAGACATTTTAAAAACTGCAGGGGGGTTTGGGCAAAATATGACCCACCGCCGTTTTCAGTAATTGGCATATTTTCGGTATAAAAAGTCGTAATTTGAAACTGAAAAAAGGTGCAGAGAGTCAGAATTCGGCTCGAAAATCACGCTCAGGAGTCACATTTCCGACATTTCAGACATTTTGATAACTGCAGGGGGGTTTGGGCAAAATATGACCCATCGCCGTTTTCAGTAATTGGCATATTTTCGGTATAAAAAGTCGTAATTTGAAACTGAAATTAGGTGACGAGAGTCAGAATTCAGATAAAACATCAGGCTCAGGAGTCAAATTTCCGACATTTCAGACATTTTGAAAACTGCAGGGGGGTTTGGGTCAAATATGACCCATCGCCGTTTTCAGTAATTGGCATATTTTCGGTATGAAACGACGTAATTTGAAACTGAAAATAGGTGCAGAGAGTCAGAATTCGGCTCAAAAATCACGCTCAGGAGTCAAATTTCCGACATTTCAGACATTTTGAAAACTGCAGGGGGTTTGGGCAAAATATGACCCATCGCCGTTTTCAATAATTGGCATATTTTCTGTATAAAAAGTCGTAATTTGAAACTGAAAATAGGTGCAGAGAGTCAGAATTCGGATAAGAAATCACGCTCAGGAGTCAAATTTCCGACATTTCAAACATTTTGAAAACTGCAGGGGGGTTTGGGCAAAATATGACCCATTGCCGTTTTCAGTAATTGGCATATTTTCGGTATAAAAAGTCGTAATTTAAAACTGAAAATAGGTGCAGAGTGTCAGAATTCGGCTCAAAAAGCACTCTCAGGAGTCAAATTTCCGATATTTCAGACATTTTGAAAACTGCAGGGGGGTTTGGGCAAAATATGACCCATCGCCGTTTATAGTAATTGGCATATTATCGGTAGGAAACGTCGTAATTTGAAACTGAAAATAGGTGCAGAGAGTCAGAATTCGGATAAGAAATCACGCTCAGGAGTCAAATTTCCGACATTTCAAACATTTTGAAAACTGCAGGGGGGTTTGGGCAAAATATGACCCATCGCCGTTTTCAGTAATTGGCATATTTTCGGTATAAAAAGTCGTAATTTGAAACTGAAAATAGGAGCAGAGAGTCAAAATTCGGCTCGAAAATCACGTTTAGGAGTCAAATTTCCGACATTTCAGACATTTTGAAAACTGCAGGGGGGTTTGGGCAAAATATGACCCATCACCGTTTTCAGTAATTGGCATATGTTCGGTATAAAAAGTCGTGATATGAAACTGAAAATAGGTGCAGAGAGTCAGAATTCGGCTCAAAAATCACGCTCAGGAGTCAAATTTCCGACATTTCAGACATTTTGAAACCTGCAGGGGGGTTTGGGCAAAATATGACCCATCGCCGTTTTCAGTAATTGGCATATTTTCGGTATAAAAAGTCATAATTTGAAACTGAAAATAGGTGCAGAGAGTCAGAATTCGGCTCAAAAATCACTCTCAGGAGTCAAATTTCCGATATTTCAGACATTTTGAAAACTGCAGGTTGGTTTGGGCAAAATATGCCCCATCGCCGTTTACAGTAATTGGCATATTTTCGGTATGAAACGTCATAATTTGAAACTGAAAATAGGTGCAGAGAGTCAGAATTCGGCTCAAAAATCACGCTCAGGAGTCAAATTTCCGACATTTCAGACATTTTGAAAACTGCAGGGGGGTTTATGCAAAATATGACCCATCGCCGTTTGCAGTAATTGGCATATTTTCGGTATGAAACGACGTAATTTGAAACTGAAAATAGGTGCAGAGAGTCAGAATTCGGCTCAAAAATCACGCTCAGGAGTAAAATTTCCGACATTTCAGACATTTCGAAAACTGCAGGGGGGTTTGGGTAAAATATGACCCATCGCCGTTTTCAGTAATTGGCATATTTTCGGTATAAAAAGTCGTAATTTGAAACTGAAAATAGGTGCAGAGAGTCAGAATTCGGCTCAAAAATCACGCTCAGGAGTCAAATTTCCGAATATTCAGACATTTTGAAAAGTGCAGGGGGGTTTGGGCAAAATATGACCCATCGCCGTTTTCAGTAATTGGCATATTTTCGGTATAAAAAGTCGTAATTTGAAACTGAAATTAGGTGCAGAGAGTCAGAATTTAGATAAAAAATCACGCTCAGGAGTCAAATTTCCGACATTTCAGACATTTTGAAAACTGCAGGGGGGTTTGGGCAAAATATGACCCATCGCCGTTTTCAGTAATTGGCATATTTTCAGTATAAAAAGTCGTAATTTGAAACTGAAATTAGGTGCAGAGAGTCAGAATTCGGAAAAAAAATCACGTTCAGGAGTCAAATTTCCGACATTTCAGACATTTTGAAAACTGCAGGGGGGTTTGGGCAAAATATGACCCATCGCCGTTTACAGTAATTGGCATATTTTCGGTATGATACGTCGTAATTTGAAACTGAAAATAGGTGCCGAGAGTCAGAATTCGGCTCAAAAATCACGCTCAGGAGTCAAATTTTCGACATTTCAGACATTTTGAAAACTGCAGGGGGGTTTGTGTCAAAATATGACCCATCGCCGTTTACAGTAATTGGCATATTTTCGGTATGAAACGTCGTAATTTTAAACTGAAAATAGGTGCAGAGAGTCAGAATTCGGCTCAAAAATCACGCTCAGGAGTCAAATTTCAGACATTTCAGACATTTTAAAAACTGCAGGGGGGTTTGGGCAAAATATGACCCATCGCCGTTTTCAGTAATTGGCATATTTTCGGTATGAAATGACGTAATTTGACACTGAAAATAGGTGCAGAGAGTCAGAATTCGGCTTAAAAATCACGCTCTGGAGTCATATTTCCGACATTTCAGACATTTTGAAAACTGCAGGGGGGTTTGGGCAAAATATGACCCATCGCCGTTTTCAGTAATTGGCATATTTTCGGTATAAAAAGTCGTAATTTGAAACTGAAATTAGGTGCAGAGAGTCTGAATTCAGATACAACATCACGCTCAGGAGTCAAATTTCCGACATTTCAGACATTTTGAAAACTGCAGGGGGGTTTGGGCAAAATATGACCCATCGCCGTTTTCAGTAATTGGCATATTTTCGGTATGAAACGACGTAATTTGAAACGGAAAATAGGTGTAGAGAGTCAGAATTCGGCTCAAAAATCACGCTCAGGAGTCAAATTTCCGACATTTCAGACATTTTGAAAACCGCAGGGGGGTTTGCGCAAAATATGACCCCTCGCTGTTTTCAGTAATTGGAATATTTTTGGTATGAAACGTCGTAATTTGAAACTGAAAATAGGTGCAGAGAGTCAGAATTCGGATAAAAAATCACGCTCAGGAGTCAAATTTCCGACATTTCAGACATTTTGAAAACTGCAGGGGGGTTTGGGCAAAATATGACCCATCGCTGTTTTCAGTAATTGGCATATTTTCGGTATAAAACTTCGTAATTTGAAACTGAAAATAGGTGCAGAGAGTCAGAATTCGGCTCAAAAATCACGCTCAGGAGTCAAATTTCCGACATTTCAGACATTTTAAAAACTGCAGGGGGGTTTGGGCAAAATATGACCCTTCACCGTTTTCAGTAATTGGCATATTTTCGGTATGAAACGTCGTAATTTGAAACTGAAAATAGGTGCAGAGAATCAGAATTCGGCTCAAAAATCACGCTCAGGAGTCAAATTTCCGACATTTCAGACATTTTGAAAACTGTAGGGGGGTTTGGGCAAAATATGACCCATCGCCGTTTTCAGTAATTGGCAAATTTTCGGTATAAAAAGTCGTAATTTGAAACTGAAAATAGCTGCAGAGAGTCAGAATTCGGATACAAAATCACACTCATGAGTCAAATTTCCGACATTTCAGACATTTTGAAAACTGCAGGGGGGTTTGGGCAAAATATGACCCATCGCCGTTTTCAGTAATTGGCATATTTTCGGTATAAAAACTCGTGATATGAAACTGAAAATAGGTGCAGAGATTCAGAATTCGGCTCGAAAAACACGCTCAGAAGTCAAATTTCCGACATTTCAGACATTTTGAAAACTGCAGGGGGGTTTGGGCCAAATATGACCCATCGCCGTTTTCAGTAATTGGCATATGTTCGGTATAAAAAGTCGTAATATGAAACTGAAAATAGGTGCAGAGAGTCAGAATTCGGCTCAAAAATCACGCTCAGGAGTCAAATTTCCGACATTTCAGACATTTTGAAAACTGCTGGGGGTTTGGGCAAAATATGACCCATCGCTGTTTTCAGTAATTGGCATAGTTTCGATATAAAAATTCGTAATTTTAAACTGAAAATAGGTGCAGAGAGTCAGAATTCGGATAAAAAATCACGCTCAGGAGTCAAATTTCCGATATTTTAGACATGCAGGGGGCCATGCAGGGGGCCAAATATGACCCAAATACATGCAGGGGGCCAAATATGACCCATCGCCGTTTTCAGTAATTGGCATATGTTCGGTATAAAAAGTCGTAATATGAAACTGAAAATAGGTGCAGAGAGTCAGAATTCGGATAAAAAATCACGCTCAGGAGTCAAATTTCCGACATTTCAGACATTTTGAAAACTGCAGGGGGGTTTGGGCAAAATATGACCCATCGCCGTTTTCAGTAATTGGCATATTTTCGGTATGAAACGTCGTAATTTGAAACTGAAAATAGGTGCAGAGAGTCAGAATTCGGTTCAAAAATTACGCTCAGGAGTCAAATTTCCGACATTTCAGACATTTTGAAAACTGCAGGGGGATTTGGGCAAAATATGACCCATCGCCGTTTTCAGTAATTAGCATATTTTCGGTAGGAAACGTCGTAATTTGAAACTGAAAATAGGTGCAGAAAGTCAGAATTCGGCTCAAAAATCACGCTCAGGAGTCAAATTTTTGACATTTCAGACATTTTAAAAACTGCAGGGGGGTTTGGGCAAAATATGACCCACCGCCGTTTTCAGTAATTGGCATATTTTCGGTATAAAAAGTCGTAATTTGAAACTGAAAATAGGTGCAGAGAGTCAGAATTCGGCTCGAAAATCACGCTCAGGAGTCACATTTCCGACATTTCAGACATTTTGATAACTGCAGGGGGGTTTGGGCAAAATATGACCCATCGCCGTTTTCAGTAATTGGCATATTTTCGGTATAAAAAGTCGTAATTTGAAACTGAAATTAGGTGACGAGAGTCAGAATTCAGATAAAACATCAGGCTCAGGAGTCAAATTTCCGACATTTCAGACATTTTGAAAACTGCAGGGGGGTTTGGGTCAAATATGACCCATCGCCGTTTTCAGTAATTGGCATATTTTCGGTATGAAACGACGTAATTTGAAACTGAAAATAGGTGCAGAGAGTCAGAATTCGGCTCAAAAATCACGCTCAGGAGTCAAATTTCCGACATTTCAGACATTTTGAAAACTGCAGGGGGTTTGGGCAAAATATGACCCATCGCCGTTTTCAATAATTGGCATATTTTCTGTATAAAAAGTCGTAATTTGAAACTGAAAATAGGTGCAGAGAGTCAGAATTCGGATAAGAAATCACGCTCAGGAGTCAAATTTCCGACATTTCAAACATTTTGAAAACTGCAGGGGGGTTTGGGCAAAATATGACCCATTGCCGTTTTCAGTAATTGGCATATTTTCGGTATAAAAAGTCGTAATTTAAAACTGAAAATAGGTGCAGAGTGTCAGAATTCGGCTCAAAAAGCACTCTCAGGAGTCAAATTTCCGATATTTCAGACATTTTGAAAACTGCAGGGGGGTTTGGGCAAAATATGACCCATCGCCGTTTATAGTAATTGGCATATTATCGGTAGGAAACGTCGTAATTTGAAACTGAAAATAGGTGCAGAAAGTCAGAATTCGGCTCAAAAATCACACTCAGGAGTCAAATTTTCGACATTTCAGACATTTTAAAAACTGCAGGGGGGTTTGGGCAAAATATGACCCATCGCCGTTTTCAGTAATTGGCATATTTTCGGTATAAAAAGTCGTAATTTGAAACTGAAAATAGGAGCAGAGAGTCAAAATTCGGCTCGAAAATCACGTTTAGGAGTCAAATTTCCGACATTTCAGACATTTTGAAAACTGCAGGGGGTTTGGGCAAAATATGACCCATCGCCGTTTTCAATAATTGGCATATTTTCTGTATAAAAAGTCGTAATTTGAAACTGAAAATAGGTGCAGAGAGTCAGAATTCGGATAAGAAATCACGCTCAGGAGTCAAATTTCCGACATTTCAAACATTTTGAAAACTGCAGGGGGGTTTGGGCAAAATATGACCCATTGCCGTTTTCAGTAATTGGCATATTTTCGGTATAAAAAGTCGTAATTTAAAACTGAAAATAGGTGCAGAGTGTCAGAATTCGGCTCAAAAAGCACTCTCAGGAGTCAAATTTCCGATATTTCAGACATTTTGAAAACTGCAGGGGGGTTTGGGCAAAATATGACCCATCGCCGTTTATAGTAATTGGCATATTATCGGTAGGAAACGTCGTAATTTGAAACTGAAAATAGGTGCAGAAAGTCAGAATTCGGCTCAAAAATCACACTCAGGAGTCAAATTTTCGACATTTCAGACATTTTAAAAACTGCAGGGGGGTTTGGGCAAAATATGACCCATCGCCGTTTTCAGTAATTGGCATATTTTCGGTATAAAAAGTCGTAATTTGAAACTGAAAATAGGAGCAGAGAGTCAAAATTCGGCTCGAAAATCACGTTTAGGAGTCAAATTTCCGACATTTCAGACATTTTGAAAACTGCAGGGGGGTTTGGGCAAAATATGACCCATCGCCGTTTTCAGTAATTGGCATATTTTCGGTATAAAAAGTCATAATTTGAAACTGAAAATAGGTGCAGAGAGTCAGAATTCGGCTCAAAAATCACTCTCAGGAGTCAAATTTCCGATATTTCAGACATTTTGAAAACTGCAGGTTGGTTTGGGCAAAATATGCCCCATCGCCGTTTACAGTAATTGGCATATTTTCGGTATGAAACGTCATAATTTGAAACTGAAAATAGGTGCAGAGAGTCAGAATTCGGCTCAAAAATCACGCTCAGGAGTCAAATTTCCGACATTTCAGACATTTTGAAAACTGCAGGGGGGTTTATGCAAAATATGACCCATCGCCGTTTGCAGTAATTGGCATATTTTCGGTATGAAACGACGTAATTTGAAACTGAAAATAGGTGCAGAGAGTCAGAATTCGGCTCAAAAATCACGCTCAGGAGTAAAATTTCCGACATTTCAGACATTTCGAAAACTGCAGGGGGGTTTGGGTAAAATATGACCCATCGCCGTTTTCAGTAATTGGCATATTTTCGGTATAAAAAGTCGTAATTTGAAACTGAAAATAGGTGCAGAGAGTCAGAATTCGGCTCAAAAATCACGCTCAGGAGTCAAATTTCCGACAATTCAGACATTTTGAAAAGTGCAGGGGGGTTTGGGCAAAATATGACCCATCGCCGTTTTCAGTAATTGGCATATTTTCGGTATAAAAAGTCGTAATTTGAAACTGAAATTAGGTGCAGAGAGTCAGAATTTAGATAAAAAATCACGCTCAGGAGTCAAATTTCCGACATTTCAGACATTTTGAAAACTGCAGGGGGGTTTGGGCAAAATATGACCCATCGCCGTTTTCAGTAATTGGCATATTTTCAGTATAAAAAGTCGTAATTTGAAACGGAAATTAGGTGCAGAGAGTCAGAATTCGGAAAAAAAAATCACGTTCAGGAGTCAAATTTCCGACATTTCAGACATTTTGAAAACTGCAGGGGGGTTTGGGCAAAATATGACCCATCGCCGTTTACAGTAATTGGCATATTTTCGGTATGATACGTCGTAATTTGAAACTGAAAATAGGTGCCGAGAGTCAGAATTCGGCTCAAAAATCACGCTCAGGAGTCAAATTTTCGACATTTCAGACATTTTGAAAACTGCAGGGGGGTTTGTGTCAAAATATGACCCATCGCCGTTTACAGTAATTGGCATATTTTCGGTATTAAACGTCGTAATTTTAAACTGAAAATAGGTGCAGAGAGTCAGAATTCGGCTCAAAACTCACGCTCAGGAGTCAAATTTCAGACATTTCAGACATTTTAAAAACTGCAGGGGGGTTTGGGCAAAATATGACCCATCGCCGTTTTCAGTAATTGGCATATTTTCGGTATGAAATGACGTAATTTGACACTGAAAATAGGTGCAGAGAGTCAGAATTCGGCTTAAAAATCACGCTCAGGAGTCATATTTCCGACATTTCAGACATTTTGAAAACTGCAGGGGGGTTTGGGCAAAATATGACCCATCGCCGTTTTCAGTAATTGGCATATTTTCGGTATAAAAAGTCGTAATTTGAAACTGAAATTAGGTGCAGAGAGTCTGAATTCAGATACAACATCACGCTCAGGAGTCAAATTTCCGACATTTCAGACATTTTGAAAACTGCAGGGGGGTTTGGGCAAAATATGACCCATCGCCGTTTTCAGTAATTGGCATATTTTCGGTATGAAACGACGTAATTTGAAACTGAAAATAGGTGTAGAGAGTCAGAATTCGGCTCAAAAATCACGCTCAGGAGTCAAATTTCCGACATTTCAGACATTTTGAAAACCGCAGGGGGGTTTGCGCAAAATATGACCCCTCGCTGTTTTCAGTTATTGGAATATTTTTGGTATGAAACGTCGTAATTTGAAACTGAAAATAGGTGCAGAGAGTCAGAATTCGGATAAAAAATCACGTTCAGGAGTCAAATTTCCGACATTTCAGACATTTTAAAAACTGCAGGGGGGTTTGGGCAAAATATGACCCTTCACCGTTTTCAGTAATTGGCATATTTTCGGTATGAAACGTCGTAATTTGAAACTGAAAATAGGTGCAGAGAATCAGAATTCGGCTCAAAAATCACGCTCAGGAGTCAAATTTCCGACATTTCAGACATTTTGAAAACTGTAGGGGGGTTTGGGCAAAATATGACCCATCGCCGTTTTCAGTAATTGGCAAATTTTCGGTATAAAAAGTCGTAATTTGAAACTGAAAATAGCTGCAGAGAGTCAGAATTCGGATACAAAATCACACTCATGAGTCAAATTTCCGACATTTCAGACATTTTGAAAACTGCAGGGGGGTTTGGGCAAAATATGACCCATCGCCGTTTTCAGTAATTGGCATATTTTCGGTATAAAAACTCGTGATATGAAACTGAAAATAGGTGCAGAGATTCAGAATTCGGCTCGAAAAACACGCTCAGAAGTCAAATTTCCGACATTTCAGACATTTTGAAAACTGCAGGGGGGTTTGGGCCAAATATGACCCATCGCCGTTTTCAGTAATTGGCATATGTTCGGTATAAAAAGTCGTAATATGAAACTGAAAATAGGTGCAGAGAGTCAGAATTCGGCTCAAAAATCACGCTCAGGAGTCAAATTTCCGACATTTCAGACATTTTGAAAACTGCTGGGGGTTTGGGCAAAATATGACCCATCGCTGTTTTCAGAAATTGGCATAGTTTCGATATAAAAATTCGTAATTTTAAACTGAAAATAGGTGCAGAGAGTCAGAATTCGGATAAAAAATCACGCTCAGGATTCAAATTTCCGATATTTTAGACATGCAGGGGGCCATGCAGGGGGCCAAATATGACCCAAATACATGCAGGGGGCCAAATATGACCCATCGCCGTTTTCAGTAATTGGCATATGTTCGGTATAAAAAGTCGTAATAGGAAACTGAAAATAGGTGCAGAGAGTCAGAATTCGGATAAAAAATCACGCTCAGGAGTCAAATTTCCGACATTTCAGACATTTTGAAAACTGCAGGGGGGTTTGGGCAAAATATGACCCATCGCCGTTTTCAGTAATTGGCATATTTTCGGTATGAAACGTCGTAATTTGAAACTGAAAATAGGTGCAGAGAGTCAGAATTCGGTTCAAAAATTACGCTCAAGAGTCAAATTTCCGACATTTCAGACATTTTGAAAACTGCAGGGGGATTTGGGCAAAATATGACCCATCGCCGTTTTCAGTAATTAGCATATTTTCGGTATGAAACGTGGTAATTTGAAACTGAAAATAGATGCAGAGAGTCAGAATTCGGCTCAAAAATCACGCTCAGGAGTCAAATTTCCGACATTTCAGACATTTTAAAAACTGTAGGGAGGTTTGGGCAAAATATGACCCATCGCCGTTTACAGTAATTGGCATATTTTCGGTATGAAACTTCGTAATTTGAAACTGAAAATAGGTGCAGAGAGTCAGAATTCGGCTCAAAAATCACGCTCAGGAGTCAAATTTCCGACATTTCAGACATTTTAAAAACTGCAGGGGGGTTTGGGCAAAATATGACCCTTCGCCGTTTTCAGTAATTGGCATATTTTCGGTATGACACGTCGTAATTTGAAACTGAAAATAGGTGCAGAGAATCAGAATTCGGCTCAAAAATCACGCTCAGGAGTCAAATTTCCGACATTTCAGACATTTTGAAAACTGTAGGGGGGTTTGGGCAAAATATGACCCATCGCCGTTTTCAGTAATTGGCAAATTTTCGGTATAAAAAGTCGTAATTTGAAACTGAAAATAGCTGCAGAGAGTCAGAATTCGGATACAAAATCACACTCATGAGTCAAATTTCCGACATTTCAGACATTTTGAAAACTGCAGGGGGGATTGGGCAAAATATGACCCATCGCCGTTTTCAGTAATTGGCATATTTTCGGTATAAAAACTCGTGATATGAAACTGAAAATAGGTGCAGAGATTCAGAATTCGGCTCGAAAAACACGCTCAGAAGTCAAATTTCCGACATTTCAGACATTTTGAAAACTGCAGGGGGGTTTGGGCCAAATATGACCCATCGCCGTTTTCAGTAATTGGCATATGTTCGGTATAAAAAGTCGTAATATGAAACTGAAAATAGGTGCAGAGAGTCAGAATTCGGCTCAAAAATCACGCTCAGGAGTCAAATTTCCGACATTTCAGACATTTTGAAAACTGCTGGGGGTTTGGGCAAAATATGACCCATCGCTGTTTTCAGTAATTGGCATATTTTCGATATAAAAATTCGTAATTTTAAACTGAAAATAGGTGCAGAGAGTCAGAATTCGGATAAAAAATCACGCTCAGGAGTCAAATTTCCGATATTTTAGACATGCAGGGGGCCATGCAGGGGGCCAAATATGACCCAAATACATGCAGGGGGCCAAATATGACCCATCGCCGTTTTCAGGAATTGGCATATGTTCGGTATAAAAAGTCGTAATATGAAACTGAAAATAGGTGCAGAGAGTCAGAATTCGGATAAAAAATCACGCTCAGGAGTCAAATTTCCGACATTTCAGACATTTTGAAAACTGCAGGGGGGTTTGGGCAAAATATGACCCATCGCCGTTTTCAGTAATTGGCATATTTTCGGTATGAAACGTCGTAATTTGAAACTGAAAATAGGTGCAGAGAGTCAGAATTCGGTTCAAAAATTACGCTCAGGAGTCAAATTTCCGACATTTCAGACATTTTGAAAACTGCAGGGGGATTTGGGCAAAATATGACCCATCGCCGTTTTCAGTAATTAGCATATTTTCGGTATGAAACGTGGTAATTTGAAACTGAAAATAGATGCAGAGAGTCAGAATTCGGCTCAAAAATCACGCTCAGGAGTCAAATTTCCGACATTTCAGACATTTTAAAAACTGTAGGGAGGTTTGGGCAAAATATGATCCATCGCCGTTTACAGTAATTGGCATATTTTCGGTATGAAACTTCGTAATTTGAAACTGAAAATAGGTGCAGAGAGTCAGAATTCGGCTCAAAAATCACGCTCAGGAGTCAAATTTCCGACATTTCAGACATTTTAAAAACTGCAGGGGGGTTTGGGCAAAATATGACCCTTCGCCGTTTTCAGTAATTGGCATATTTTCGGTATGAAACGTCGTAATTTGAAACTGAAAATAGGTGCAGAGAATCAGAATTCGGCTCAAAAATCACGCTCAGGAGTCAAATTTCCGACATTTCAGACATTTTGAAAACTGTAGGGGGGTTTGGGCAAAATATGACCCATCGCCGTTTTCAGTAATTGGCATATTTTCGGTATAAAAACTCGTGATATGAAACTGAAAATAGGTGCAGAGATTCAGAATTCAGCTCGAAAAACACGCTCAGAAGTCAAATTTCCGACATTTCAGACATTTTGAAAACTGCAGGGGGGTTTGGGCCAAATATGACCCATCGCCGTTTTCAGTAATTGGCATATGTTCGGTATAAAAAGTCGTAATATGAAACTGAAAATAGGTGCAGAGAGTCAGAATTCGGCATAAAAATCACGCTCAGGAGTCAAATTTCCGACATTTCAGACATTTTGAAAACTGCTGGGGGTTTGGGCAAAATATGACCCATCGCTGTTTTCAGTAATTGGCATATTTTCGATATAAAAATTCGTAATTTTAAACTGAAAATAGGTGCAGAGAGTCAGAATTCGGATAAAAAATCACGCTCAGGAGTCAAATTTCCTATATTTTAGACATGCAGGGGGCCAAATATGACCCAAATACATGCAGGGGGCCAAATATGACCCATCGCCGTTTTCAGGAATTGGCATATGTTCGGTATAAAAAGTCGTAATATGAAACTGAAAATAGGTGCAGAGAGTCAGAATTCGGATAAAA
This sequence comes from Procambarus clarkii, assembly GCF_040958095.1. Lineage (NCBI taxonomy): Eukaryota > Metazoa > Arthropoda > Malacostraca > Decapoda > Cambaridae > Procambarus > Procambarus clarkii. The sequence goes on from NW_027189326.1 coordinate 257,285, forward strand.
AATCACGCTCAGGAGTCAAATTTCCGACATTTCAGACATTTTGAAAACTGCAGGGGGGTTTGGGCAAAATATGACCCATCGCCGTTTTCAGTAATTGGCATATTTTCGGTATGAAACGTCGTAATTTGAAACTGAAAATAGGTGCAGAGAGTCAGAATTCGGCTCAAAAATCACACTCAGGAGTCAAATTTTCGACATTTCAGACATTTTGAAAACTGCAGGGGGGTTTGGGCAAAATATGACCCATCGCCGTTTTCAGTAATTGGCATATTTTCGGTATAAAAAGTCGTAATTTGAAACTGAAAATAGGAGCAGAGAGTCAAAATTCGGCTCGAAAATCACGTTTAGGAGTCAAATTTCCGACATTTCAGACATTTTGAAAACTGCAGGGGGGTTTGGGCAAAATATGACCCATCGCCGTTTTCAGTAATTGGCATATGTTCGGTATAAAAAGTCGTGATATGAAACTGAAAATAGGTGCAGAGAGTCAGAATTCGGCTCAAAAATCACGCTCAGGAGTCAAATTTCCGACATTTCAGACATTTTGAAACCTGCAGGGGGGTTTGGGCAAAATATGACCCATCGCCGTTTTCAGTAATTGGCATATTTTCGGTATAAAAAGTCATAATTTGAAACTGAAAATAGGTGCAGAGAGTCAGAATTCGGCTCAAAAATCACTCTCAGGAGTCAAATTTCCGATATTTCAGACATTTTGAAAACTGCAGGTTGGTTTGGGCAAAATATGCCCCATCGCCGTTTACAGTAATTGGCATATTTTCGGTATGAAACGTCATAATTTGAAACTGAAAATAGGTGCAGAGAGTCAGAATTCGGCTCAAAAATCACGCTCAGGAGTCAAATTTCCGACATTTCAGACATTTTGAAAACTGCAGGGGGGTTTATGCAAAATATGACCCATCGCCGTTTGCAGTAATTGGCATATTTTCGGTATGAAACGACGTAATTTGAAACTGAAAATAGGTGCAGAGAGTCAGAATTCGGCTCAAAAATCACGCTCAGGAGTAAAATTTCCGACATTTCAGACATTTCGAAAACTGCAGGGGGGTTTGGGTAAAATATGACCCATCGCCGTTTTCAGTAATTGGCATATTTTCGGTATAAAAAGTCGTAATTTGAAACTGAAAATAGGTGCAGAGAGTCAGAATTCGGCTCAAAAATCACGCTCAGGAGTCAAATTTCCGACAATTCAGACATTTTGAAAAGTGCAGGGGGGTTTGGGCAAAATATGACCCATCGCCGTTTTCAGTAATTGGCATATTTTCGGTATAAAAAGTCGTAATTTGAAACTGAAATTAGGTGCAGAGAGTCAGAATTTAGATAAAAAATCACGCTCAGGAGTCAAATTTCCGACATTTCAGACATTTTGAAAACTGCAGGGGGGTTTGGGCAAAATATGACCCATCGCCGTTTTCAGTAATTGGCATATTTTCAGTATAAAAAGTCGTAATTTGAAACTGAAATTAGGTGCAGAGAGTCAGAATTCGGAAAAAAAATCACGTTCAGGAGTCAAATTTCCGACATTTCAGACATTTTGAAAACTGCAGGGGGGTTTGGGCAAAATATGACCCATCGCCGTTTACAGTAATTGGCATATTTTCGGTATGATACGTCGTAATTTGAAACTGAAAATAGGTGCCGAGAGTCAGAATTCGGCTCAAAAATCACGCTCAGGAGTCAAATTTTCGACATTTCAGACATTTTGAAAACTGCAGGGGGGTTTGTGTCAAAATATGACCCATCGCCGTTTACAGTAATTGGCATATTTTCGGTATTAAACGTCGTAATTTTAAACTGAAAATAGGTGCAGAGAGTCAGAATTCGGCTCAAAACTCACGCTCAGGAGTCAAATTTCAGACATTTCAGACATTTTAAAAACTGCAGGGGGGTTTGGGCAAAATATGACCCATCGCCGTTTTCAGTAATTGGCATATTTTCGGTATGAAATGACGTAATTTGACACTGAAAATAGGTGCAGAGAGTCAGAATTCGGCTTAAAAATCACGCTCAGGAGTCATATTTCCGACATTTCAGACATTTTGAAAACTGCAGGGGGGTTTGGGCAAAATATGACCCATCGCCGTTTTCAGTAATTGGCATATTTTCGGTATAAAAAGTCGTAATTTGAAACTGAAATTAGGTGCAGAGAGTCTGAATTCAGATACAACATCACGCTCAGGAGTCAAATTTCCGACATTTCAGACATTTTGAAAACTGCAGGGGGGTTTGGGCAAAATATGACCCATCGCCGTTTTCAGTAATTGGCATATTTTCGGTATGAAACGACGTAATTTGAAACTGAAAATAGGTGTAGAGAGTCAGAATTCGGCTCAAAAATCACGCTCAGGAGTCAAATTTCCGACATTTCAGACATTTTGAAAACCGCAGGGGGGTTTGCGCAAAATATGACCCCTCGCTGTTTTCAGTTATTGGAATATTTTTGGTATGAAACGTCGTAATTTGAAACTGAAAATAGGTGCAGAGAGTCAGAATTCGGATAAAAAATCACGCTCAGGAGTCAAATTTCCGACATTTCAGACATTTTGAAAACTGCAGGGGGGTTTGGGCAAAATATGACCCATCGCTGTTTTCAGTAATTGGCATATTTTCGGTATAAAACTTCGTAATTTGAAACTGAAAATAGGTGCAGAGAGTCAGAATTCGGCTCAAAAATCACGCTCAGGAGTCAAATTTCCGACATTTCAGACATTTTAAAAACTGCAGGGGGGTTTGGGCAAAATATGACCCTTCACCGTTTTCAGTAATTGGCATATTTTCGGTATGAAACGTCGTAATTTGAAACTGAAAATAGGTGCAGAGAATCAGAATTCGGCTCAAAAATCACGCTCAGGAGTCAAATTTCCGACATTTCAGACATTTTGAAAACTGTAGGGGGGTTTGGGCAAAATATGACCCATCGCCGTTTTCAGTAATTGGCAAATTTTCGGTATAAAAAGTCGTAATTTGAAACTGAAAATAGCTGCAGAGAGTCAGAATTCGGATACAAAATCACACTCATGAGTCAAATTTCCGACATTTCAGACATTTTGAAAACTGCAGGGGGGTTTGGGCAAAATATGACCCATCGCCGTTTTCAGTAATTGGCATATTTTCGGTATAAAAACTCGTGATATGAAACTGAAAATAGGTGCAGAGATTCAGAATTCGGCTCGAAAAACACGCTCAGAAGTCAAATTTCCGACATTTCAGACATTTTGAAAACTGCAGGGGGGTTTGGGCCAAATATGACCCATCGCCGTTTTCAGTAATTGGCATATGTTCGGTATAAAAAGTCGTAATATGAAACTGAAAATAGGTGCAGAGAGTCAGAATTCGGCTCAAAAATCACGCTCAGGAGTCAAATTTCCGACATTTCAGACATTTTGAAAACTGCTGGGGGTTTGGGCAAAATATGACCCATCGCTGTTTTCAGAAATTGGCATAGTTTCGATATAAAAATTCGTAATTTTAAACTGAAAATAGGTGCAGAGAGTCAGAATTCGGATAAAAAATCACGCTCAGGATTCAAATTTCCGATATTTTAGACATGCAGGGGGCCATGCAGGGGGCCAAATATGACCCAAATACATGCAGGGGGCCAAATATGACCCATCGCCGTTTTCAGTAATTGGCATATGTTCGGTATAAAAAGTCGTAATATGAAACTGAAAATAGGTGCAGAGAGTCAGAATTCGGATAAAAAATCACGCTCAGGAGTCAAATTTCCGACATTTCAGACATTTTGAAAACTGCAGGGGGGTTTGGGCAAAATATGACCCATCGCCGTTTTCAGTAATTGGCATATTTTCGGTATGAAACGTCGTAATTTGAAACTGAAAATAGGTGCAGAGAGTCAGAATTCGGTTCAAAAATTACGCTCAAGAGTCAAATTTCCGACATTTCAGACATTTTGAAAACTGCAGGGGGATTTGTGCAAAATATGACCCATCGCCGTTTTCAGTAATTAGCATATTTTCGGTATGAAACGTGGTAATTTGAAACTGAAAATAGATGCAGAGAGTCAGAATTCGGCTCAAAAATCACGCTCAGGAGTCAAATTTCCGACATTTCAGACATTTTAAAAACTGTAGGGAGGTTTGGGCAAAATATGACCCATCGCCGTTTACAGTAATTGGCATATTTTCGGTATGAAACTTCGTAATTTGAAACTGAAAATAGGTGCAGAGAGTCAGAATTCGGCTCAAAAATCACGCTCAGGAGTCAAATTTCCGACATTTCAGACATTTTAAAAACTGCAGGGGGGTTTGGGCAAAATATGACCCTTCGCCGTTTTCAGTAATTGGCATATTTTCGGTATGACACGTCGTAATTTGAAACTGAAAATAGGTGCAGAGAATCAGAATTCGGCTCAAAAATCACGCTCAGGAGTCAAATTTCCGACATTTCAGACATTTTGAAAACTGTAGGGGGGTTTGGGCAAAATATGACCCATCGCCGTTTTCAGTAATTGGCAAATTTTCGGTATAAAAAGTCGTAATTTGAAACTGAAAATAGCTGCAGAGAGTCAGAATTCGGATACAAAATCACACTCATGAGTCAAATTTCCGACATTTCAGACATTTTGAAAACTGCAGGGGGGTTTGGGCAAAATATGACCCATCGCCGTTTTCAGTAATTGGCATATTTTCGGTATAAAAACTCGTGATATGAAACTGAAAATAGGTGCAGAGATTCAGAATTCGGCTCGAAAAACACGCTCAGAAGTCAAATTTCCGACATTTCAGACATTTTGAAAACTGCAGGGGGGTTTGGGCCAAATATGACCCATCGCCGTTTTCAGTAATTGGCATATGTTCGGTATAAAAAGTCGTAATATGAAACTGAAAATAGGTGCAGAGAGTCAGAATTCGGCTCAAAAATCACGCTCAGGAGTCAAATTTCCGACATTTCAGACATTTTGAAAACTGCTGGGGGTTTGGGCAAAATATGACCCATCGCTGTTTTCAGTAATTGGCATATTTTCGATATAAAAATTCGTAATTTTAAACTGAAAATAGGTGCAGAGAGTCAGAATTCGGATAAAAAATCACGCTCAGGAGTCAAATTTCCGATATTTTAGACATGCAGGGGGCCATGCAGGGGGCCAAATATGACCCAAATACATGCAGGGGGCCAAATATGACCCATCGCCGTTTTCAGGAATTGGCATATGTTCGGTATAAAAAGTCGTAATATGAAACTGAAAATAGGTGCAGAGAGTCAGAATTCGGATAAAAAATCACGCTCAGGAGTCAAATTTCCGACATTTCAGACATTTTGAAAACTGCAGGGGGGTTTGGGCAAAATATGACCCATCGCCGTTTTCAGTAATTGGCATATTTTCGGTATGAAACGTCGTAATTTGAAACTGAAAATAGGTGCAGAGAGTCAGAATTCGGTTCAAAAATTACGCTCAGGAGTCAAATTTCCGACATTTCAGACATTTTGAAAACTGCAGGGGGATTTGGGCAAAATATGACCCATCGCCGTTTTCAGTAATTAGCATATTTTCGGTATGAAACGTGGTAATTTGAAACTGAAAATAGATGCAGAGAGTCAGAATTCGGCTCAAAAATCACGCTCAGGAGTCAAATTTCCGACATTTCAGACATTTTAAAAACTGTAGGGAGGTTTGGGCAAAATATGATCCATCGCCGTTTACAGTAATTGGCATATTTTCGGTATGAAACTTCGTAATTTGAAACTGAAAATAGGTGCAGAGAGTCAGAATTCGGCTCAAAAATCACGCTCAGGAGTCAAATTTCCGACATTTCAGACATTTTAAAAACTGCAGGGGGGTTTGGGCAAAATATGACCCTTCGCCGTTTTCAGTAATTGGCATATTTTCGGTATGAAACGTCGTAATTTGAAACTGAAAATAGGTGCAGAGAATCAGAATTCGGCTCAAAAATCACGCTCAGGAGTCAAATTTCCGACATTTCAGACATTTTGAAAACTGTAGGGGGGTTTGGGCAAAATATGACCCATCGCCGTTTTCAGTAATTGGCATATTTTCGGTATAAAAACTCGTGATATGAAACTGAAAATAGGTGCAGAGATTCAGAATTCGGCTCGAAAAACACGCTCAGAAGTCAAATTTCCGACATTTCAGACATTTTGAAAACTGCAGGGGGGTTTGGGCCAAATATGACCCATCGCCGTTTTCAGTAATTGGCATATGTTCGGTATAAAAAGTCGTAATATGAAACTGAAAATAGGTGCAGAGAGTCAGAATTCGGCATAAAAATCACGCTCAGGAGTCAAATTTCCGACATTTCAGACATTTTGAAAACTGCTGGGGGTTTGGGCAAAATATGACCCATCGCTGTTTTCAGTAATTGGCATATTTTCGATATAAAAATTCGTAATTTTAAACTGAAAATAGGTGCAGAGATTCAGAATTCGGATAAAAAATCACGCTCAGGAGTCAAATTTCCGATATTTTAGACATGCAGGGGGCCATGCAGGGGGCCAAATATGACCCAAATACATGCAGGGGGCCAAATATGACCCATCGCCGTTTTCAGGAATTGGCATATGTTCGGTATAAAAAGTCGTAATATGAAACTGAAAATAGGTGCAGAGAGTCAGAATTCGGATAAAAAATCACGCTCAGGAGTCAAATTTCCGACATTTCAGACATTTTGAAAACTGCAGGGGGGTTTGGGCAAAATATGACCCATCGCCGTTTTCAGTAATTGGCATATTTTCGGTATGAAACGTCGTAATTTGAAACTGAAAATAGGTGCAGAGAGTCAGAATTCGGTTCAAAAATTACGCTCAGGAGTCAAATTTCCGACATTTCAGACATTTTGAAAACTGCAGGGGGATTTGGGCAAAATATGACCCATCGCCGTTTTCAGTAATTAGCATATTTTCGGTATGAAACGTGGTAATTTGAAACTGAAAATAGATGCAGAGAGTCAGAATTCGGCTCAAAAATCACGCTCAGGAGTCAAATTTCCGACATTTCAGACATTTTAAAAACTGTAGGAAGGTTTGGGCAAAATATGACCCATCGCCGTTTACAGTAATTGGCATATTTTCGGTATGAAACTTCGTAATTTGAAACTGAAAATAGGTGCAGAGAGTCAGAATTCGGCTCAAAAATCACGCTCAGGAGTCAAATTTCCGACATTTCAGACATTTTAAAAACTGCAGGGGGGTTTGGGCAAAATATGACCCTTCGCCGTTTTCAGTAATTGGCATATTTTCGGTATGAAACGTCGTAATTTGAAACTGAAAATAGGTGCAGAGAATCAGAATTCGGCTCAAAAATCACGCTCAGGAGTCAAATTTCTGACATTTCAGACATTTTGAAAACTGTAGGGGGGTTTGGGCAAAATATGACCCATCGCCGTTTTCAGTAATTGGCAAATTTTCGGTATAAAAAGTCGTAATTTGAAACTGAAAATAGCTGCAGAGAGTCAGAATTCGGATACAAAATCACACTCATGAGTCAAATTTCCGACATTTCAGACATTTTGAAAACTGCAGGGGGGTTTGGGCAAAATATGACCCATCGCCGTTTTCAGTAATTGGCATATTTTCGGTATAAAAACTCGTGATATGAAACTGAAAATAGGTGCAGAGATTCAGAATTCGGCTCGAAAAACACGCTCAGAAGTCAAATTTCCGACATTTCAGACATTTTGAAAACTGCAGGGGGGTTTGGGCCAAATATGACCCATCGCCGTTTTCAGTAATTGGCATATGTTCGGTATAAAAAGTCGTAATATGAAACTGAAAATAGGTGCAGAGAGTCAGAATTCGGCTCAAAAATCACGCTCAGGAGTCAAATTTCCGACATTTCAGACATTTTGACAACTGCAGGGGGGTTTGGGCAAAATATGACCCATCGCCGTTTTCAGTAATTGGCATATTTTCGTTATAAAAAGTCGTAATTTTAAACTGAAAATAGGTGCAGAGAGTCAGAATTCGGATAAAAAATCACGCTCAGGAGTCAAATTTCCGATTTTTCAGACATGCAGGGGGCCATGCAGGGGGCCAAATATGACCCAAATACATGCAGGTGGCCAAATATGACCCATCGCCGTTTTCAGGAATTGGCATATGTTCGGTATAAAAAGTCGTAATATGAAACTGAAAATAGGTGCAGAGAGTCAGAATTCGGATAAAAAATCACGCTCAGGAGTCAAATTTCCGACATTTCAGACATTTTGAAAACTGCAGGGGGGTTTGGGCAAAATATGACCCATCGCCGTTTTCAGTAATTGGCATATTTTCGGTATGAAACGTCGTAATTTGAAACTGAAAATAGGTGCAGAGAGTCAGAATTCGGCTCAAAAATTACGCTCAGGAGTCAAATTTCCGACATTTCAGACATTTTGAAAACTGCAGGGGGATTTGGGCAAAATATGACCCATCGCCGTTTTCAGTAATTAGCATATTTTCGGTATGAAACGTGGTAATTTAAAACTGAAAATAGATGCAGAGAGTCAGAATTCGGCTCAAAAATCACGCTCAGGAGTCAAATTTCCGACATTTCAGACATTTTAAAAACTGCAGGGTGGTTTGGGCAAAATATGACCCATCGCCGTTTACAGTAATTGGCATATTTTCGGTATGAAACTTCGTAATTTGAAACTGAAAATAGGTGCAGAGAGTCAGAATTCGGCTCAAAAATCACGCTCAGGAGTCAAATTTTCGACATTTCAGACATTTTAAAAACTGCAGGGGGGTTTGGGCAAAATATGACCATTCGCCGTTTTCAGTAATTGGCATATTTTCGGTATGAAACGTCGTAATTTGAAACTGAAAATAGGTGCAGAGAATCAGAATTCTGCTCAAAAATCACGCTCAGGAGTCAAATTTCCGAGATTTCAGACATTTTGAAAACTGCAGGGGGGTTTGCGCAAAATATGACCCATCGATGTTTTCAGTAATTGGCATATTTTCGGTATGAAACGTCGTAATTTGAAACTGAAAATAGGTGCAGAGAGTCCGAATTCGGCTCAAAAATCACGCTCAGGAGTCAAATTTCCGATATTTCAGACATTTTGAAAACTGCAGGGGGTTTGGGCAAAATATGACCCATCGACGTTTTCAGTAATTGGCATATTTTCGGTATAAAAAGTCGTAATTTGGAACTGAAAATAGGTGCAGAGAGTCAGAATTCGGATAAAAAATCACGCTCAGGAGTCAAATTTCCGACATTTCAGACATTTTGAAAACTGCAGGGGGGTTTGGGCAAAATATGACCCATCGCCTTTTATAGTAATTGGCATATTTTTGGTAGGAAACGTCGTAATTTGAAACTGAAAATAGGTGCAGAAAGTCAGAATTCGGCTCAAAAATCACGCTCAGGAGTCAAATTTTCGACATTTCAGACATTTTAAAAACTGCAGGGGGGTTTGGGCAAAATATGACCCATCGCCGTTTTCAGTAATTGGCATATTTTCGGTATAAAAAATCGTGATATGAAACTGAAAATAGGTGCAGAGATTCAGAATTCGGCTCGAAAAACACGCTCAGAAGTCAAATTTCCGACATTTCAGACATTTTGAAAACTGCAGGGGGGTTTGGGCCAAATATGACCCATCGCCGTTTTCAGTAATTGGCATATGTTCGGTATAAAAAGTCGTAATATGAAACTGAAAATAGGTGCAGAGAGTCAGAATTCGGCTCAAAAATCACGCTCAGGAGTCAAATTTCCGACATTTCAGACATTTTGAAAACTGCTGGGGGTTTGGGCAAAATATGACCCATCGCTGTTTTCAGTAATTGGCATATTTTCGATATAAAAATTCGTAATTTTAAACTGAAAATAGGTGCAGAGAGTCAGAATTCGGATAAAAAATCACGCCCAGGAGTCAAATTTCCGATATTTTAGACATGCAGGGGGCCATGCAGGGGGCCAAATATGACCCAAATACATGCAGGGGGCCAAATATGACCCATCGCCGTTTTCAGGAATTGGCATATGTTCGGTATAAAAAGTCGTAATATGAAACTGAAAATAGGTTCAGAGAGTCAGAATTCGGATAAAAAATCACGCTCAGGAGTCAAATTTCCGACATTTCAGACATTTTGAAAACTGCAGGGGGGTTTGGGCAAAATATGACCCATCGCCGTTTTCAGTAATTGGCATATTTTCGGTATGAAACGTCGTAATTTGAAACTGAAAATAGGTGCAGAGAGTCAGAATTCGGTTCAAAAATTACGCTCAGGAGTCAAATTTCCGACATTTCAGACATTTTGAAAACTGCAGGGGGATTTGGGCAAAATATGACCCATCGCCGTTTTCAGTAATTAGCATATTTTCGGTATGAAACGTGGTAATTTGAAACTGAAAATAGATGCAGAGAGTCAGAATTCGGCTCAAAAATCACGCTCAGGAGTCAAATTTCCGACATTTCAGACATTTTAAAAACTGTAGGGAGGTTTGGGCAAAATATGACCCATCGCCGTTTACAGTAATTGGCATATTTTCGGTATGAAACTTCGTAATTTGAAACTGAAAATAGGTGCAGAGAATCAGAATTCGGCTCAAAAATCACGCTCAGGAGTCAAATTTCCGACATTTCAGACATTTTGAAAACTGTAGGGGGATTTGGGCAAAATATGACCCATCGCCGTTTACAGTAATTGGCATATTTTCGGTATGAAACATCGTAATTTGAAACTGAAAATAAGTGCAGAGAATCAGAATTCTGCTCAAAAATCACGCTCAGTAGTCAAATTTCGACATTTCAGACATTTTGAAAACTGCAAGGGGGTTTGGGCCAAATATGACCCATCGATGTTTTCAGTAATTGGCATATTTTCGGTATGAAACGTCGTAATTTGAAACTGAAAATAGGTGCAGAGAGTCCGAATTCGGCTCAAAAATCACGCTCTGGAGTCAAATTTCCGATATTTCAGACATTTTGAAAACTGCAGGGGGTTTGGGCAAAATATGACCCATCGACGTTTTCAGTAATTGGCATATTTTCGGAATAAAAAGTCGTAATTTGAAACTGAAAATAGGTGCAGAGAGTCAGAATTCGGATAAAAAATCACGCTCAGGAGTCAAATTTCCGACATTTCAGACATTTTGAAAACTGCAGGGGGGTTTGGGCAAAATATGACCCATCGCCTTTTATAGTAATTGGCATATTTTTGGTAGGAAACGTCGTAATTTGAAACTGAAAATAGGTGCAGAAAGTCAGAATTCGGCTCAAAAATCACGCTCAGGAGTCAAATTTTCGACATTTCAGACATTTTTAAAACTGCAGGGGGGTTTGGGCAAAATATGACCCATCGCCGTTTTCAGTAATTGGCATATTTTCGGTATAAAAAGTCGTAATTTGAAACTGAAAATAGGTGCAGAGAGTTAGAATTCGGCTCGAAAATCACGCTCAGGAGTCAAATTTCCGACATTTCAGACACTTTGAAAACTGCAGGGGGGTTTGGGCAAAATATGACCCATCGCCGTTTTCAGTAATTGGCATATTTTCGGTATGAAACGACGTAATTTGAAACTGAAAATAGGTGCAGAGAGTCAGAATTCGGCTCAAAATTCACGTTCAGGAGTCAAATTTCCGACATTTCAGAGATTTTGAAAACTGCAGGGGGGTTTGGGCAAAATATGACCAATCGGCGTTTTCAGTAATTGGCATATTTTCGGTATAAAAAGTCGTAATTTGAAACTGAAAAAATGTGCAGAGAGTCAGAATTCGGCTCAAAAATCACGCTCAGGAGTCAAATTTCCGACATTTCAGACATTTTGAAAACTGCAGGGGGGTTTGGGCAAAATATGACCCATCGCTGTTTTCAGTAATTGGAATATTTTCGGTATGAAACGTCGTAATTTGAAACTGAAAATAGGTGCAGAGAGTCCGAATTCGGCTAAAAAATCACGCTCAGGAGTCAAATTTCCGACATTTCAGACATTTTGAAAACTGCTGGGGGTTTGGGCAAAATATGACCCATCGCTGTTTTCAGTAATTGGCATATTTTCGGTATAAAAAGTCGTAATTTGAAACTGAAAATAGGTGCAGAGAGTCAGAATTCTGATAAAAAATCACGCTCAGGAGTCAAATTTCCGACATTTCAGACATTTTGAAAACTGCAGGGGGGTTTGGGCAAAATATGACCCATCGCCGTTTATAGTAATTGGCATATTTTCGGTAGGAAACGTCGTAATTTGAAACTGAAAAAAGGTGCAGAAAGTCAGAATTCGGCTCAAAAATCACGCTCAGGAGTCAAATTTTCGACATTTCAGACATTTTAAAAACTGCTGGGGGGTTTGGGCAAAATATGACCCATCGCCGTTTTCAGTAATTGGCATATTTTCGGTATAAAAAGTCGTAATGTGAAACTGAAAATAGGTGCAGAGAGTCAGAATTCGGCTAAAAAATCACGCTCAGGAGTCAAATTTCCAACATTTCAGACATTTTGACAACTGCAGGGTGGTTTGGTCAAAATATGACCCATCGCCGTTTACAGTAATTGGCATATTTTCCGTATGAAACGTCGTAATTTGAAACTGAAGATAGGTGCAGAGAGTCAGCATTCAGCTCAAAAATCACGGTCAGGAGTCAAATTTCCGACATTTCAGGCATTTTGAAAACTGCAGGGGGGTTTGGGCAAAATATGACCCATCGCCGTTTACAGTAATTGGCATATTTTCGGTATAAAAAGTCGTAATTTGAAACTGAAAATAGGTGCAAAGAGTCAGAATTCGGCTCAAACATCCCGTTCAGGAGTCAAATTTCCGACATTTCAGACATTTTGAAAACTGCAGTGGGGTTTGGGCAAAATATGACCCATCGCCGTTTTTAGTAATTGGCATATTTTCGGCATGAAACGTCGTAATTTGAAACTGAAAAAAGGTGCAGAGAGTCAGAATTCGGCTCAAAAATCACGCTCCGGAGTCAAATTTCCGACATTTCAGACATTTTAAAAACTGCAGGGGAGTTTGGGCAAAATATGACCCATCTCCGTTTTTAGTAATTGGCATATTTTCGGTATGAAACGTCGTAATTTGAAACTGAAAATAGGTGCAGAGAGTCAGAATTCGGCTCAAAAATCCCGTTCAGGAGTCAAATTTCCGACATTTTAGACATTTTGAAAACTGCAGGGGGGTTTGGGCAAAATATGACTCATCGCCGTTTTTAGTAATTGGCATATTTTCGGCATGAAACGTCGTAATTTGAAACTGAAAAAAGGTGCAGAGAGTCAGAATTCGGCTCAAAAATCACGCTCAGGAGTCAAATTTCCGACATTTCAGACATTTTAAAAACTGCAGGGGAGTTTGGGCAAAATATTACCCATCGCCGTTTTTAGTAATTGGCATTTTTTCGGTATGAAACGTCGTAATTTGAAACTGAAAATAGGTGCAGAGAGTCAGGATTCGGCTCAAAAATCACGCTCAGGAGTCAAATTTCCGACATTTCAGACATTTTGAAAACTGCAGGGGGGTTTGGGCAAAATATGACCCATCGCTGTTTTCAGTAATTGGAATATTTTCGGTATGAAACGTCGTAATTTGAAACTGAAAATAGGTGCAGAGAGTCCGAATTCGGCTAAAAAATCACGCTCAGGAGTCAAATTTCCGACATTTCAGACATTTTGAAAACTGCTGGGGGTTTGGGCAAAATATGACCCATCGCTGTTTTCAGTAATTGGCATATTTTCGGTATAAAAAGTCGTAATTTGAAACTGAAAATAGGTGCAGAGAGTCAGAATTCGGATAAAAAATCACGCTCAGGAGTCAAATTTCCGACATTTCAGACATTTTGAAAACTGCAGGGGGGTTTGGGCAAAATATGACCCATCGCCGTTTTCAGTAATTAGCATATTTTTGGTATGAAACGCGGTAATTTGAAACTGAAAATAGATGCAGAGAGTCAGAATTCAGCTCAAAAATCACGCTCATGAGTCAAATTTCCGACATTTCAGACATTTTAAAAACTGCAGGGAGGTTTGTGCAAAATATGACCCATCGCCGTTTACAGTAATTGGCATATTTTCGGTATGAAACTTCGTAATTTGAAACTGAAAATAGGTGCAGAGAGTCAGAATTCGGCTCAAAAATCACGCTCAGGAGTCAAATTTCCGACATTTCAGACATTTTCAAAACTGCAGGGGGGTTTGGGCAAAATATGACCCATTGCCGTTTTCAGTAATTGGCATGTTTTCGGTACGAAACGTCGTAATTTGAAACTGAAAATAGGTGCAGAGAGTCAGAATTCGGCTCAAAAATCACGCTCAGGAGTCAAATTTCTGACATTTCAGACATTTTCAAAACTGCAGGGGGGTTTGGGCAAAATATGACCCATCGCCGTTTACAGTAATTGGCATATTTTCGTTATGAAACGTCGTAATTTGAAACTGAAAATAGGTGCAGAGAGTCAGAATTCGGCTCAAAAATCACGCTCAGGAGTCAAATTTCAGACATTTCAGACATTTTAAAAACTGCAGGGGGGTTTGGGCAAAATATGACCCATCGCAGTTTTCAGTAATTGGCATATTTTCGGTATGAAACGACGTAATTTGAAACTGAAAATAGGTGCAGAGAGTCAAAATTCGGCTCAAAAATCACGCTCAGGAGTCAAATTTCCGACATTTCAGACATTTTGAAAACTGCAGGGGGGTTTGGGCAAAATATGACCCATCGCCGTTTTCAGTAATTGGCATATTTTCGGTATAAAAAGTCGTAATTTGAAACTGAAAATAGGTGCAGAGAGTCAGAATTCGGCTCAAAAATCAAGCTCAGGAGTCAAATTTCCGACATTTCAGACATTTTGAAAACTGCAGTGGGGTTTGGGCAAAATATGACCCATCGCTGTTTTCAGTAATTGGAATATTTTCGGTATGAAACGTCGTAATTTGAAACTGAAAATAGGTGCAGAGAGTCCGAATTCGGCTAAAAAATCACGTTCAGGAGTCAAATTTCCGACATTTCAGACATTTTGAAAACTGCAGGGGGTTTGGGCAAAATATGACCCATCGCCGTTTTCAGTAATTGGCTTATTTTCGGTATAAAAAGTCGTAATTTGAAACTGAAAATAGGTGCTGAGTCAGAATTCGGATAAAAAATCACGATCAGGAGTCAAATTTCCGACATTTCAGACATTTTGAAAACTGCAGGGGGGGTTTGGGCAAAATATGACCCATCGCCGTTTATAGTAATTGGCATTTTTTCGGTAGGAAACGTCGTAATTTGAAACTGAAAATAAGTGCAGAAAGTCAGAATTCGGCTCAAAAATCATGCTCCAGAGTCAAATTTTCGACATTTCAGACATTTTAAAAACTGCAGGGGGGTTTGGGCAAAATATGACCCATCGCTGTTTTCAGTAATTGGCATATTTTCGGTATAAAAAGTCGTAATTTGAAACTGAAAATAGGTGCAGAGAGTCAGAATTCGGATAAAAAATAACACTCAGGAGTCAAATTTCCGACATTTCAAACATTTTGAAAACTGCAGGGGGGTTTGGGCAAAATATGACCCATCGCCGTTTGTAGTAATTCTCATATTTTCGGTAGGAAACGTCGTAATTTGAAACTGAAAATAGGTGCAGAAAGTCAGAATTCGGCTCAAAAATCACGCTCAGGAGTCAATTTTTCGACATTTCAGACGTTTTAAAAACTGCAGGGGGGTTTGGGCAAAATATGACCCATCGCCGTTTTCAGTAATTGGCATAATTTCGGTATAAAAAGTCGTTATTTGAAACTGAAAATAGGTGCAGAGAGTCAGAATTCGGCTCGAAAATCACGCTCAGGAGTCAAATTTCCGACATTTCAGATATTTTGAAAACTGCAGGGGGGTTTGGGCAAAATATGACCCATCGCCGTTTTCAGTAATTTGCATATGTTCGGTATAAAAAGTCGTAATTTGAAACTGAAAATAGGTGCAGAGAATCAGAATTCGTATAAAAAATCACGCTCAGGAGTCAAATTTCCGACATTTCAGACATTTTGAAAACTGCAGGGTCAGTTTACTGAATTACAGTCCAATTACTGTAAACGGCGATGGGTCATATTTTACCCAAACCCACCTGCAGTTTTTAAAATGTCTGAAATGTCGGAAATTTGACTCCTGAGCGTGATTTTTGAGCCGAATTCTGATTCTCTGCACCTATTTTCAGTTTCAAATTACGACGTTTCATACCGAAAATATGCCAATTACTGAAAACGGCGATGGGTCATGTTTTGCCCAAACCCCCCTGCAGTTTTCAAAATGTCTGAAATGTCGGAAATTTGACTCCTGAGCGTGATTTTTTAGCCGAAGTCTGACTCTCTGCACCTATTTTCAGTTTCAAATTACGACTTTTTATACCAAAAATATGCCAATTACTGAAAACGGCGATGGGTCATATTTTGCCCAAACCCCCCTGCAGTTTCAAAATGTCGGAAATGTCGGAAATTTGACTCCTGAGCATGATTTTTGAGGCGAATTCTGACTCTCTGCACCTATTTTCAGTTTCAAATTACGACGTTTCATACCGAAAATATGCCAATTACTGAAAACGGCGATGGGTCATATTTTGCCCAAACCTCCATGCAGTTTTTAAAATGTCTGAAATGTCGGAAATTTGACTCCTGAGCGTGATTTTTGAACCGAATTCTGACTCTCTGCATCTATTTTCAATTTCAAATTACCACGTTTCATACCGAAAATATGCTAATTACTGAAAACGGCGATGGGTCATATTTTGCCCAAACCCCCCTGCAGTTTTCAAAATGTCTGAAATGTCGGAAATTTGACTCCTGAGCGTGATTTTTGAGCCGAATTCTGACTCTCTGCACCTATTTTCAGTTTCACCCATCGTCGTTTTCAGTAATTGCCATATTTTTGGTATAAAAAGTCGGAATTTCAAACTGCGAATAGGTGCAGAGCGCCAGAATTTGGGTCTAAAATATGGCTCAGGTATCGAATTTGGGATGTTTGGGATATTTTGAAAACTGCAAGGGGGTTTGGGGAAAATGTGACTTATCGCCGCTTTCAGTAATTGGCATATTTTTGGTATAAAATTCGGAATTTTAAACTGCGAATAGGTGCAGAGAGCCAGAATTTGGGTCCAAAATATGGCTCAGGTATCGAATTTGGGATGTTTGGGATATTTTGAAAACTGCAGTGGGGTTTGGGCAAAATGTGACCCACCGCCGCTTTCAGTAATTGGCATATTTTTGGTACAAAAAGTCGGAATTTCAAACTCTGAATAGGTGCAGAGAGCCAGAATTTGGGTCGAAAATATGGGTCAGGTATCGAATTTGGGATGTTTGGGATATTTTGAAAACTGCAGGGGGGTTTGGGCAAAAGGTGACCCACCGCCGCTTTCAGTAATTGGCAGATATTTGTTATAAAAAGTCGGAATTTCAAACTGCGAATAGGTGCAGAGAGCCAGAATTTGGGTCCAAAATATTTCTCAGGTATCGAATTTGATATGTCTGGGTTATTTTGAAAACTGCAGGGGGGTTTGGGCAAAATGTGACCCACCGTCGCTTTCAGTAATTGGCAGATTTTTCAAATAAAAAGTCGGAATTTAAAACGGCGAATAGGTGCAGAGAGCCAGAATTTGGGTCCAAAATATGGATCAGGTATCGAATTTGGGATGTTTGGGATATTTTGAAAATTGCAGGTGGGGTTTGGGCAAAATGTGACCCACCGCCGCTTTCAGTAATTGACATATTTTTGGTATAGAAATTCGAAATTTCAAACTGCGAATAGGTGCAGAGAGCCAGAATTTGGGTCGAAAATATCGCTCAGGTATCGAATTTGGGATGTTTGAAATATTTTGAAAACTGCAGGGGGGTTTGGGCAAAATGTGACACACCGCCGCTTTCACTAATTGGCATATTTTTTTGAGATAAAAAGTCGTAATTTCAAACTGCGAATAGGTGCAGAGAGCCAGAACTTGGGTACAAAATATGGCTCAGGTATTGAATTTGGGATGTCTGGGATATTTTGAAAACTGCAGGGGAGTTTGGGCAAAATGTGACCCACCGCCGCTTTCAGTAATTGGCATATTTTTGTTAAAAAAATTTGGAATTTCAAACTGCGAATAGGTGCAGAAAGCCAGAATTTGGGTCGAAAATATGGCTCAGGTATCGAATTTGGGATGTTAGGGATATTTTGAAAACTGCGGGGGGGGGGGGGGGGGGGGTTTGGGCAAAATGTGACCCACCGCCGCTTTCAGTAATTGGCATATTTTTGGTATAAAAATTCGGAGTTTTAAACTGCGAATAGGTGCAGAGAGCCAGAATTTGGCTCCACAATACGGCTCAGGTATCGAATTTGGGATGTTTGGGATATTTTGAAAACTGTAGGGGGGTTTGGGTAAAATGTGACCCACCGCCACTTTCAGTTATTGGCATATTTTTGGTATAGAAAGTCGAAATTTCAAACTGCGAGTAGATGCAGAGAGCCAGAATTTGGGTCGAAAATATGGCTCAGGTATCGAATTTGGGATGTTTGGGATATTTTGAAAGCTGCAGGGGGGTTTGGGCAAAATGTGACCCACCGCCGTTTTCAGTAATTGGCAGATTTTTTAAATAAAAAGTCGGAATTTAAAACGGCGAATAGGTGAAGAGAGCCAGAATTTGGGTCCAAAATATGGCTCACCTCAGGTATCGAATTTGGGATGTTTGGGATATTTTGAAAACTGTAGGGGGGTTTGGGCAAAATGTGACCCACCGCCGCTTTCAGTTATTGGCATATTTTTGGTATAAAATTTCGGAACTTCAAACTGCGAATAGGTGCAGAGAGCCAGAATTTGGGTCGAAAATATGGCTAAGGTATCTAATTTGGGATGTTTGGGATATTTTGAAAACTGCAGGGGGGTTTGGGCAAAATGTGATCGACCGCCGCTTTCAGTAATTGGAATATTTTTGGTATAAAAAGTCGTAATTTCAAACTGCGAATAGGTGCAGAGAGCCAGAATTTGGGTCCAAAATATGGCTCAGGTATCGAATTTGGGATGTCTGGGATATTTTGAAAACTGCAGGGGAGTTTGGGCAAAATGTGATCCACCGCCCCTTTCTGTAATTGGCATATTTTTGGTATAAAAAGTCGGAATTTCAAACTGCGAATAGGTGCAGAGTGCCAGAATTTCTGTCCAAAATATGGCTCAGGTATCGAATTTGGGATGTTTGGGATATTTTGAAAACTGCAGGGGGGTTTGGGCAAAATAAGACCCAACGCCGCTTTGCGTAATTGGCATATTTTTGGTATAAAAAGTCGGAACTTCAAACTGCGAATAGGTGCAGAGAGACAGAATTTGGGTCGAAAATATGGCCTAGGTATCGAATTTGGGATGTTTGGGACATTTTGAAAACTGCAGGGGGGTTTGTGCAAAATGTGACCCACCGCCGCTTTCAGTAATTGGCAGATTTTTGGTATAAAAATTCGGAATTTGAAACGGCAAATAGGTGCAGAGAGCCGGAATTTGGGTCCAAAATATGGCTCAGGTATCGAAATTGGGATGTTTGGGATATTTTCTAAAACTGCAGGGGGGGGGGGGGGTTTGGGCAAAATGTGACCCACCGCCGCTTTCAGTAATTGACATATTTTTGGTATGGAAATTCGAATATTCAAACTGCGAATAGGTGCAGAGAGCCAGAATTTGGGTCGAAAATATGGCTCAGGTATCGAAATTGGGATGTTTGGGATATTTTGAAAACTGCAGGGGGGGGGCGCAAAATGTGACCCACCGCCGCTTTCAGTAATTGACATATTTTTGGTATGGAAATTCGAAATTTCAAACTGCGAATAGGTGCAGAGAGCCAGAATTTGGGTCGAAAATATGGCTCAGGTATCGAATTTGGGATGTTTGGGATATTTTGAAAAATGTAGGGGGGTTTGGGCAAAATAAGACCCACCGCCGCTTTCAGTAATTGGCAGATTTCTTAAATAAAAAGTCGGAATTTAAAACGGCGAATAGGTGAAGAGAGCCAGAATTTGGGTCCAAAATATGGCTCACCTCAGGTATCGAATTTGGGATGTTTGGGATATTTTGAAAACTGTAGGGGGGTTTGGGCAAAATGTGACCCACTGCCGCTTTCAGTAATTGACATATTTTGGGTATAAAATTTCGGAACTTCAAACTGCGAATAGGTGCAGAGAGCCAGAATTTGGGTCGAAAATATGGCTAAGGTATCTAATTTGGGATGTTTGGGATATTTTGAAAACTGCAGGGGGGTTTGGACAAAATGTGATCGACCGCCGCTTTCAGTAATTGGAATATTTTTGGTATAAAAAGTCGTAATTTCAAACTGCGAATAGGTGCAGAGTGCCAGAATTTCTGTCCAAAATATGGCTCAGGTATCGAATTTGGGATGTTTTGGATATTTTGAAAACTGCAGGGGGGTTTTGGCAAAATAAGACCCATCGCCGCTTTGCGTAATTGGCATATTTTTGGTATAAAAAGTCGGAACTTCAAACTGCGAATAGGTGCAGAGAGACAGAATTTGGGTCGAAAATATGGGTAAGGTATCTAATTTGGGATGTTTGGGACATTTTGAAAACTGCAGGGGGGTTTGGGCAAAATGTGACCCACCGCCGCTTTCAGTAATTGGCAGATTTTTGGTATAAAAATTCGGAATTTGAAACGGCGAATAGGTGAAGAGAGCCAGAATTTGGGTCCAAAATATGGCTCACCTCAGGTATCGAATTTGGGATGTTTGGGATATTTTGAAAACTGCGGGGGGGGGGGGGGTTTAGGCAAAATGTGACCCACCGCCTCTTTCATTAATTGGCTTATTTTTGGTATAAAAATTCGGAATTTTTAACTGCGAATAGGTGCAGAGAGCCGGAATTTGGGTCCAAAATATGGCTCAGGTATCGAAATTGTGATGTTTGGGATATTTTGAAAACTGCAGGGGGGGGGGCAAAATGTGACCCACCGCCGCTTTCAGTAATTGACATATTTTTGGTATAAAAAGTCGTAATTTCAAACTGCGAATAGGTGCAGAGCGCCAGAATTTGGGTCTAAAATATGGCTCAGGTATCGAATTTGGGATGTTTGGGATATTTTGAAAACTGTAGGGGGGTTTGGGCAAAATGTGACCCACCGCCGCTTTCAGTTATTGGCATATTTTGGGTATAAAATTTCGGAACTTCAAACTGCGAATAGGTGCAGAGAGACAGAATTTGGGTCGAAAATATGGCCTAGGTATCGAATTTGGGATGTTTGGGACATTTTGAAAACTGCAGGGGGGTTTGTGCAAAATGTGACCCACCGCCGCTTTCAGTAATTGGCAGATTTTTGGTATAAAAATTCGGAATTTGAAACGGCAAATAGGTGCAGAGAGCCGGAATTTGGGTCCAAAATATGGCTCAGGTATCGAAATTGGGATGTTTGGGATATTTTGAAAGGGGGGGGGGGGTTTGGGCAAAATGTGACCCACCGCCGCTTTCAGTAATTGACATATTTTTGGTATGGAAATTCGAATATTCAAACTGCGAATAGGTGCAGAGAGCCAGAATTTGGGTCGAAAATATGGCTCAGGTATCGAAATTGGGATGTTTGGGATATTTTGAAAACTGCAGGGGGGGGGGCAAAATGTGACCCACCGCCGCTTTCAGTAATTGACATATTTTTGGTATGGAAATTCGAAATTTCAAACTGCGAATAGGTGCAGAGAGCCAGAATTTGGGTCGAAAATATGGCTCAGGTATCGAATTTGGGATGTTTGGGATATTTTGAAAACTGTAGGGGGGTTTGGGCAAAATAAGACCCACCGCCGCTTTCAGTAATTGGCAGATTTCTTAAATAAAAAGTCGGAATTTAAAACGGCGAATAGGTGAAGAGAGCCAGAATTTGGGTCCAAAATATGGCTCACCTCAGGTATCGAATTTGGGATGTTTGGGATATTTTGAAAACTGCAGGTGGGGTTTGGGCAAAATGTGACCCACATCCGCTTTCAGTAATTGGCATATTTTTGGTATGGAAACTCGAAATTTCAAACTGCGAATAGGTGCAGAGAGCCAGAATTTGCGTCCAAAATATGGCTCAGGTGTCGAATTTGGGATGTTTGGGATATTTTGAAAACTGCAGGGGGGGTTTGGGCAAAATGTGACCCACCGTCGCTTTCAGTAATTGGCAGATTTTTAAAATAAAAAGTTGGAATTTAAAACGGCGAATAGGTGCAGAGAGCCGGAATTTGGGTCCAAAATATGGCTCAGGTATCGAAATTGGGATGTTTGGGATATTTTGAAAACTGCAGGGGGGGGGGGGTTGGACAAAATGTGACCCACCGCCGCTTTCAGTAATTGACATATTTTTGGTATGGAAATTCGAAATTTCAAACTGCGAATAGGTGCAGAGAGCCAGAATTTGTGTCGAAAATATGGCTCAGGTATCGAATTTGGGATGTTTGGGATATTTTGAAAACTGTAGGGGGGTTTGGGCAAAATGTGACCCACCGCCGCTTTCAGTTATTGGCATATTTTGGTTATAAAATTTCGGAACTTCAAACTGCGAATAGGTGCAGAGAGCCAGAATTTGGGTCGAAAATATGGCTAAGGTATCTAATTTGGGATGTTTGGGATATTTTGAAAACTGCAGGGGGGTTTGGGCAAAATGTGATCGACCGCCGCTTTCAGTAATTGGAATATTTTTGGTATAAAAAGTCGTAATTTCAAACTGCGAATAGGTGCAGAGTGCCAGAATTTCTGTCCAAAATATGGCTCAGGTATCGAATTTGGGATGTTTGGGATATTTTGAAAACTGCAGGGGGGTTTGGGCAAAATAAGACCCAACGCCGCTTTGCGTAATTGGCATATTTTTGGTATAAAAAGTCGGAACTTCAAACTGCGAATAGGTGCAGAGAGACAGAATTTGGGTCGAAAATATGGCTCAGGTATCGAATTTGGGATGTTTGGGACATTTTGAAAACTGCAGGGGGGTTTGGGCAAAATGTGACCCACCGCCGCTTTCAGTAATTGGCAGATTTTTGGTATAAAAATTCGGAATTTGAAACGGCGAATAGGTGAAGAGAGCCAGAATTTGGGTCCAAAATATGGCTCACCTCAGGTATCGAATTTGGGATGTTTGGGATATTTTGAAAACTGCAGGGGGGTTTGTGCAAAATGTGACCCACCGCCGCTTTCAGTAATTGGCAGATTTTTGGTATAAAAATTCGGAATTTGAAACGGCAAATAGGTGCAGAGAGCCGGAATTTGGGTCCAAAATATGGCTCAGGTATCGAAATTGGGATGTTTGGGATATTTTGAAAACTGCAGGGGGGGGGGGGGGGGGTTTGGGCAAAATGTGACCCACCGCCGCTTTCAGTAATTGACATATTTTTGGTATGGAAATTCGAATATTCAAACTGCGAATAGGTGCAGAGAGCCAGAATTTGGGTCGAAAATATGGCTCAGGTATCGAAATTGGGATGTTTGGGATATTTTGAAAACTGCAGGGGGGGGGGCAAAATGTGACCCACCGCCGCTTTCAGTAATTGACATATTTTTGGTATGGAAATTCGAAATTTCAAACTGCGAATAGGTGCAGAGAGCCAGAATTTGGGTCGAAAATATGGCTCAGGTATCGAATTTGGGATGTTTGGGATATTTTGAAAACTGTAGGGGGGTTTGGGCAAAATAAGACCCACCGCCGCTTTCAGTAATTGGCAGATTTCTTAAATAAAAAGTCGGGATTTAAAACGGCGAATAGGTGAAGAGAGCCAGAATTTGGGTCCAAAATATGGCTCACCTCAGTTATCGAATTTGGGATGTTTGGGATATTTTGAAAACTGCAGGTGGGGTTTGGGCAAAATGTGACCCACATCCGCTTTCAGTAATTGGCATATTTTTGGTATGGAAAGTCGAAATTTCAAACTGCGAATAGGTGCAGAGAGCCAGAATTTGCGTCCAAAATATGGCTCAGGTGTCGAATTTGGGATGTTTGGGATATTTTGAAAACTGCAGGGGGGGTTTGGGCAAAATGTGACCCACCGTCGCTTTCAGTAATTGGCAGATTTTTAAAATAAAAAGTTGGAATTTAAAACGGCGAATAGGTGCAGAGAGCCGGAATTTGGGTCCAAAATATGGCTCAGGTATCGAAATTGGGATGTTTGGGATATTTTGAAAACTGCAGGGGGGGGGGGGGGTTGGACAAAATGTGACCCACCGCCGCTTTCAGTAATTGACATATTTTTGGTATGGAAATTCGAAATTTCAAACTGCGAATAGGTGCAGAGAGCCAGAATTTGTGTCGAAAATATGGCTCAGGTATCGAATTTGGGATGTTTGGGATATTTTGAAAACTGCAGGGGGGTTTGGGCAAAATGTGATCGACCGCCGCTTTCAGTAATTGGAATATTTTTGGTATAAAAAGTCGTAATTTCAAACTGCGAATAGGTGCAGAGTGCCAGAATTTCTGTCCAAAATATGGCTCAGGTATCGAATTTGGGATGTTTGGGATATTTTGAAAACTGCAGGGGGGTTTGGGCAAAATAAGACCCAACGCCGCTTTGCGTAATTGGCATATTTTTGGTATAAAAAGTCGGAACTTCAAACTGCGAATAGGTGCAGAGAGACAGAATTTGGGTCGAAAATATGGCTCAGGTATCGAATTTGGGATGTTTGGGACATTTTGAAAACTGCAGGGGGGTTTGGGCAAAATGTGACCCACCGCCGCTTTCAGTAATTGGCAGATTTTTGGTATAAAAATTCGGAATTTGAAACGGCGAATAGGTGAAGAGAGCCAGAATTTGGGTCCAAAATATGGCTCACCTCAGGTATCGAATTTGGGATGTTTGGGATATTTTGAAAACTGCGGGGGGGGGTTTGGGCAAAATGTGACCCACCGCCTCTTTCATTAATTGGCTTATTTTTGGTATAAAAATTCGGAATTTTTAACTGCGAATAGGTGCAGAGAGCCGGAATTTGGGTCCAAAATATGGCTCAGGTATCGAAATTGGGATGTTTGGGATATTTTGAAAACTGCAGGGGGGGG
The DNA here is from genome assembly GCF_040958095.1 of Procambarus clarkii. Lineage (NCBI taxonomy): Eukaryota > Metazoa > Arthropoda > Malacostraca > Decapoda > Cambaridae > Procambarus > Procambarus clarkii. The sequence goes on from NW_027189326.1 coordinate 282,211, forward strand.
GGGGGGCAAAATGTGACCCACCGCCGCTTTCAGTAATTGACATATTTTTGGTATAAAAAGTCGTAATTTCAAACTGCGAATAGGTGCAGAGCGCCAGAATTTGGGTCTAAAATATGGCTCAGGTATCGAATTTGGGATGTTTGGGATATTTTGAAAACTGTAGGGGGGTTTGGGCAAAATGTGACCCACCGCCGCTTTCAGTTATTGGCATATTTTGGGTATAAAATTTCGGAACTTCACACTGCGAATAGGTGCAGAGAGCCAGAATTTGGGTCGAAAATATGGCTAAGGTATCTAATTTGGGATGTTTGGGATATTTTGAAAACTGCAGGGGGGTTTGGGCAAAATGTGATCGACCGCCGCTTTCAGTAATTGGAATATTTTTGGTATAAAAAGTCGTAATTTCAAACTGCGAATAGGTGCAGAGTGCCAGAATTTCTGTCCAAAATATGGCTCAGGTATCGAATTTGGGATGTTTTGGATATTTTGAAAACTGCAGGGGGGTTTGGGCAAAATAAGACCCAACGCCGCTTTGCGTAATTGGCATATTTTTGGTATAAAAAGTCGGAACTTCAAACTGCGAATAGGTGCAGAGAGACAGAATTTGGGTCGAAAATATGGCCTAGGTATCGAATTTGGGATGTTTGGGACATTTTGAAAACTGCAGGGGGGTTTGTGCAAAATGTGACCCACCGCCGCTTTCAGTAATTGGCAGATTTTTGGTATAAAAATTCGGAATTTGAAACGGCAAATAGGTGCAGAGAGCCGGAATTTGGGTCCAAAATATGGCTCAGGTATCGAAATTGGGATGTTTGGGATATTTTGAAAACTGCAGGGGGGGGGTTAGGGCAAAATGTGACCCACCGCCGCTTTCAGTAATTGACATATTTTTGGTATGGAAATTCGAATATTCAAACTGCGAATAGGTGCAGAGAGCCAGAATTTGGGTCGAAAATATGGCTCAGGTATCGAAATTGGGATGTTTGGGATATTTTGAAAACTGCAGGGGGGGGGGGCAAAATGTGACCCACCGCCGCTTTCAGTAATTGACATATTTTTGGTATGGAAATTCGAAATTTCAAACTGCGAATAGGTGCAGAGAGCCAGAATTTGGGTCGAAAATATGGCTCAGGTATCGAATTTGGGATGTTTGGGATATTTTGAAAACTGTAGGGGGGTTTGGGCAAAATAAGACCCACCGCCGCTTTCAGTAATTGGCAGATTTCTTAAATAAAAAGTCGGAATTTAAAACGGAGAATAGGTGAAGAGAGCCAGAATTTGGGTCCAAAATATGGCTCACCTCAGGTATCGAATTTGGGATGTTTGGGATATTTTGAAAACTGCAGGTGGGGTTTGGGCAAAATGTGACCCACATCCGCTTTCAGTAATTGGCATATTTTTGGTATGGAAAGTCGAAATTTCAAACTGCGAATAGGTGCAGAGAGCCAGAATTTGGGTCGAAAATATGGCTCAGGTATCGAAATTGGGATGTTTGGGATATTTTGAAAACTGCGGGGGGGGGGGGGGGGTTTGGGCAAAATGTGACCCACCGCCTCTTTCAGTAATTGGCTTATTTTTGGTATAAAAATTCGGAATTTTTAACTGCGAATAGGTGCAGAGAGCCGGAATTTGGGTCGAAAATATGGCTCAGGTATCGAAATTGGGATGTTTGGGATATTTTGAAAACTGCAGGGGGGGGGGGGCAAAATGTGACCCACCGCCGCTTTCAGTAATTGACATATTTTTGGTATAAAAAGTCGTAATTTCAAACTGCGAATAGGTGCAGAGCGCCAGAATTTGGGTCTAAAATATGGCTCAGGTATCGAATTTGGGATGTTTGGGATATTTTGAAAACTGCAGGGGGGTTTGGGTAAAATGTGACCCATCGCAGCTTTCAGTAATTAGCATATTTTTGGTATAAAATTCGGAATTTTAAACTGCGAATAGGTGCAGAGAGCCAGAATTTGGGTCCAAAATATGGCTCAGGTATCGAATTTGGGATGTTTGGGATATTTTGAAAACTGCAGGGGGGTTTGGGCAAAATGTGACCCACCGCCGCTTTCAGTAATTGGCATTATATTGGTGTAAAAAGTCGGAATTTCAAACTGTGAATAGGTGCAGAGAGCCAGAATTTGGGTCCAAAATATGGCTCAGGTATCGAATTTGATATGTCTGGGATATTTTGAAAACTGCAGGGGGGTTTGGGCAAAATGTGACCCACCGTCGCTTTCAGTAATTGGTAGATTTTTAATTCAGTAATTGGTAGATTTTTAAAATAAAAAGTCGGAATTTAAAACGGCGAATAGGTGTAGAGAGCCAGAATTTGGGTCCAAAATATGGCTAAGGTATCGAAATTGGGATGTTTGGGATATTTTGAAAATTGCAGGTGGGGTTTGGGCAAAATGTGACCCACCGCCGCTTTCAGTAATTGACATATTTTTGGTATAGAAATTCGAAATTTCAAACTGCGAACAGGTGCAGAGAGCCAGAATTTGGGTCGAAAATATGACTTAGGTATCGAATTTGGGATGTTTGGAATATTTTGAAAACTGCAGGGGGGTTTGGGCAAAATGTGACGCACCGCCGCTTTCAGTAATTGGCATATTTTTGGTATAAAAAGTCGGAATTTCAAACTGCGAATAGGTGCAGAGAGCCAGAATTTGGGTCCAAAATATGGCTCAGGTATCGAATTTGGGTTGTTTGGGATATTTTGAAAACTGTAGGGGGGTTTGGGCAAAATGTGACCCACCGCCGCTTTCAGTTATTGGCATATTTTGGGTATAAAATTTCGGAACTTCAAACTGCGAATAGGTGCAGAGAGCCAGAATTTGGGTCGAAAATATGGCTAAGGTATCTAATTTGGGATGTTTGGGATATTTTGAAAACTGCAGGGGGGTTTGGGCAAAATGTGATCGACCGCCGCTTTCAGTAATTGGAATATTTTTGGTATAAAAAGTCGTAATTTCAAACTGCGAATAGGTGCAGAGTGCCAGAATTTCTGTCCAAAATATGGCTCAGGTATCGAATTTGGGATGTTTTGGATATTTTGAAAACTGCAGGGGGGTTTGGGCAAAATAAGACCCAACGCCGCTTTGCGTAATTGGCATATTTTTGGTATAAAAAGTCGGAACTTCAAACTGCGAATAGGTGCAGAGAAACAGAATTTGGGTCGAAAATATGGCTCAGGTATCGAATTTGGGATGTTTGGGACATTTTGAAAACTGCAGGGGGGTTTGGGCAAAATGTGACCCACCGCCGCTTTCAGTAATTGGCAGATTTTTGGTATAAAAATTCGGAATTTGAAACGGCGAATAGGTGAAGAGAGCCAGAATTTGGGTCCAAAATATGGCTCACCTCAGGTATCGAATTTGGGATGTTTGGGATATTTTGAAAACTGCGGGGGGGGGGGGGGGTTTGGGCAAAATGTGACCCACCGCCTCTTTCATTAATTGGCTTATTTTTGGTATAAAAATTCGGAATTTTTAACTGCGAATAGGTGCAGAGAGCCGGAATTTGGGTCCAAAATATGGCTCAGGTATCGAAATTGGGATGTTTGGGATATTTTGAAAACTGCACGGGGGGGGGGGCAAAATGTGACCCACCGCCGCTTTCAGTAATTGACATATTTTTGGTATAAAAAGTCGTAATTTCAAACTGCGAATAGGTGCAGAGCGCCAGAATTTGGGTCTAAAATATGGCTCAGGTATCGAATTTGGGATGTTTGGGATATTTTGAAAACTGTAGGGGGGTTTGGGCAAAATGTGACCCACCGCCGCTTTCAGTTATTGGCATATTTTGGGTATAAAATTTCGGAACTTCAAACTGCGAATAGGTGCAGAGAGCCAGAATTTGGGTCGAAAATATGGCTAAGGTATCTAATTTGGGATGTTTGGGATATTTTGAAAACTGCAGGCGGGTTTGGGCAAAATGTGATCGACCGCCGCTTTCAGTAATTGGAATATTTTTGGTATAAAAAGTCGTAATTTCAAACTGCGAATAGGTGCAGAGTGCCAGAATTTCTGTCCAAAATATGGCTCAGGTATCGAATTTGGGATGTTTTGGATATTTTGAAAACTGCAGGGGGGTTTGGGCAAAATAAGACCCAACGCCGCTTTGCGTAATTGGCATATTTTTGGTATAAAAAGTCGGAACTTCAAACTGCGAATAGGTGCAGAGAGACAGAATTTGGGTCGAAAATATGGCTCAGGTATCGAATTTGGGATGTTTGGGACATTTTGAAAACTGCAGGGGGGTTTGGGCAAAATGTGACCCACCGCCGCTTTCAGTAATTGGCAGATTTTTGGTATAAAAATTCGGAATTTGAAACGGCGAATAGGTGAAGAGAGCCAGAATTTGGGTCCAAAATATGGCTCACCTCAGGTATCGAATTTGGGATGTTTGGGATATTTTGAAAACTGCGGGGGGGGGGGTTTGGGCAAAATGTGACCCACCGCCTCTTTCAGTAATTGGTTTATTTTTGGTATAAAAATTCGGAATTTTTAGCTGCGAATAGGTGCAGAGAGCCGGAATTTGGGTCCAAAATATGGCTCAGGTATCGAAATTGGGATGTTTGGGATATTTTGAAAACTGCAGGGGGGGGGGGGCAAAATGTGACCCACCGCCGCTTTCAGTAATTGACATATTTTTGGTATAAAAAGTCGTAATTTCAAACTGCGAATAGGTGCAGAGCGCCAGAATTTGGGTCTAAAATATGGCTCAGGTATCGAATTTGGGATGTTTGGGATATTTTGAAAACTGTAGGGGGGTTTGGGCAAAATGTGACCCACCGCCGCTTTCAGTTATTGGCATATTTTGGGTATAAAATTTCGGAACTTCAAACTGCGAATAGGTGCAGAGAGCCAGAATTTGGATCGAAAATATGGCTAAGGTATCTAATTTGGGATGTTTGGGATATTTTGAAAACTGCAGGGGGTTTGGGCAAAATGTGATCGACCGCCGCTTTCAGTAATTGGAATATTTTTGGTATAAAAATTCGTAATTTCAAACTGCGAATAGGTGCAGAGTGCCAGAATTTCTGTCCAAAATATGGCTCAGGTATCGAATTTGGGATGTTTTGGATATTTTGAAAACTGCAGGGGGGTTTGGGCAAAATAAGACCCAACGCCGCTCTGCGTAATTGGCATATTTTTGGTATAAAAAGTCGGAACTTCAAACTGCGAATAGGTGCAGAGAGACAGAATTTGGGTCGAAAATATGGGTAAGGTATCTAATTTGGGATGTTTGGGATATTTTGAAAACTGCAGGGGGGTTTGGGCAAAATGTGATCGACCGCCGCTTTCAGTAATTGGAATATTTTTGGTATAAAAAGTCGTAATTTCAAACTGCGAATAGGTGCAGAGTGCCAGAATTTCTGTCCAAAATATGGCTCAGGTATCGAATTTGGGATGTTTTGGATATTTTGAAAACTGCAGGGGGGTTTGGGCAAAATAAGACCCAACGCCGCTTTCAGTAATTGGCAGATTTTTGGTATAAAAATTCGGAATTTGAAACGGCGAATAGGTGAAGAGAGCCAGAATTTGGGTCCAAAATATGGCTCACTTCAGGTATCGAATTTGGGATGTTTGGGATATTTTGAAAACTGCGGGGGGGGTTTGGGCAAAATGTGACCCACCGCCTCTTTCAGTAATTGGCTTATTTTTGGTATAAAAATTCGGAATTTTTAACTGCGAATAGGTGCAGAGAGCCGGAATTTGGGTCGAAAATATGGCTCAGGTATCGAAATTGGGATGTTTGGGATATTTTGAAAACTGCAGGGGGGGGGGGGGCAAAATGTGACCCACCGCCGCTTTCAGTAATTGACATATTTTTGGTATAAAAAGTCGTAATTTCAAACTGCGAATAGGTGCAGAGCGCCAGAATTTGGGTCTAAAATATGGCTCAGGTATCGAATTTGGGATGTTTGGGATATTTTGAAAACTGCAGGGGGGTTTGGGTAAAATGTGACCCATCGCCGCTTTCAGTAATTAGCATATTTTTGGTATAAAATTCGGAATTTTAAACTGCGAATAGGTGCAGAGAGCCAGAATTTGGGTCCAAAATATGGCTCAGGTATCTAATTTGGGATGTTTGGGATATTTTGAAAACTGCAGGGGGGTTTGGGCAAAATGTGATCGACCGCCGCTTTCAGTAATTGGAATATTTTTGGTATAAAAAGTCGTAATTTCAAACTGCGAATAGGTGCAGAGTGCCAGAATTTCTGTCCAAAATATGGCTCTGGTATCGAATTTGGGATGTTTTGGATATTTTGAAAACTGCAGGGGGGTTTGGGCAAAATAAGACCCAACGCCGCTTTGCGTAATTGGCATATTTTTGGTATAAAAAGTCGGAACTTCAAACTGCGAATAGGTGCAGAGAGACAGAATTTGGGTCGAAAATATGGCTCAGGTATCGAATTTGGGATGTTTGGGACATTTTGAAAACTGCAGGGGGGTTTGGGCAAAATGTGACCCACCGCCGCTTTCAGTAATTGGCAGATTTTTGGTATAAAAATTCGGAATTTGAAACGGCGAATAGGTGAAGAGAGCCAGAATTTGGGTCCAAAATATGGCTCACCTCAGGTATCGAATTTGGGATGTTTGGGATATTTTGAAAACTGCGGGGGGGGGGGGGGTTTGGGCAAAATGTGACCCACCGCCTCTTTCATTAATTGGCTTATTTTTGGTATAAAAATTCGGAATTTTTAACTGCGAATAGGTGCAGAGAGCCGGAATTTGGGTCCAAAATATGGCTCAGGTATCGAAATTGGGATGTTTGGGATATTTTGAAAACTGCACGGGGGGGGGCAAAATGTGACCCACCGCCGCTTTCAGTAATTGACATATTTTTGGTATAAAAAGTCGTAATTTCAAACTGCGAATAGGTGCAGAGCGCCAGAATTTGGGTCTAAAATATGGCTCAGGTATCGAATTTGGGATGTTTGGGATATTTTGAAAACTGTAGGGGGGTTTGGGCAAAATGTGACCCACCGCCGCTTTCAGTTATTGGCATATTTTGGGTATAAAATTTCGGAACTTCAAACTGCGAATAGGTGCAGAGAGCCAGAATTTGGGTCGAAAATATGGCTAAGGTATCTAATTTGGGATGTTTGGGATATTTTGAAAACTGCAGGGGGGTTTGGGCAAAATGTGATCGACCGCCGCTTTCAGTAATTGGAATATTTTTGGTATAAAAAGTCGTAATTTCAAACTGCGAATAGGTGCAGAGTGCCAGAATTTCTGTCCAAAATATGGCTCAGGTATCGAATTTGGGATGTTTTGGATATTTTGAAAACTGCAGGGGGGTTTGGGCAAAATAAGACCCAACGCCGCTTTGCGTAATTGGCATATTTTTGGTATAAAAAGTCGGAACTTCAAACTGCGAATAGGTGCAGAGAGACAGAATTTGGGTCGAAAATATGGCTCAGGTATCGAATTTGGGATGTTTGGGACATTTTGAAAACTGCAGGGGGGTTTGGGCAAAATGTGATCCACCGCCGCTTTCAGTAATTGGCAGATTTTTGGTATAAAAATTCGGAATTTGAAACGGCGAATAGGTGAGGAGAGCCAGAATTTGGGTCCAAAATATGGCTCACCTCAGGTATCGAATTTGGGATGTTTGGGATATTTTGAAAACTGTAGGGGGGTTTGGGCAAAATGTGACCCACCGCCTCTTTCAGTAATTGGTTTATTTTTGGTATAAAAATTCGGAATTTTTAACTGCGAATAGGTGCAGAGAGCCGGAATTTGGGTCCAAAATATGGCTCAGGTATCGAAATTGGGATGTTTGGGATATTTTGAAAACTGCAGGGGGGGGGGCAAAATGTGACCCACCGCCGCTTTCAGTAATTGACATATTTTTGGTATAAAAAGTCGTAATTTCAAACTGCGAATAGGTGCAGAGCGCCAGAATTTGGGTCTAAAATATGGCTCAGGTATCGAATTTGGGATGTTTGGGATATTTTGAAAACTGTAGGGGGGTTTGGGCAAAATGTGACCCACCGCCGCTTTCAGTTATTGGCATATTTTGGGTATAAAATTTCGGAACTTCAAACTGCGAATAGGTGCAGAGAGCCAGAATTTGGGTCGAAAATATGGCTAAGGTATCTAATTTGGGATGTTTGGGATATTTTGAAAACTGCAGGGGGGTTTGGGCAAAATGTGATCGACCGCCGCTTTCAGTAATTGGAATATTTTTGGTATAAAAAGTCGTAATTTCAAACTGCGAATAGGTGCAGAGTGCCAGAATTTCTGTCCAAAATATGGCTCAGGTATCGAATTTGGGATGTTTTGGTTATTTTGAAAACTGCAGGGGGTTTGGGCAAAATAAGACCCAACGCCGCTTTGCGTAATTGGCATATTTTTGGTATAAAAAGTCGGAACTTCAAACTGCGAATAGGTGCAGAGAGACAGAATTTGGGTCGAAAATATGGCTAAGGTATCTAATTTGGGATGTTTGGGATATTTTGAAAACTGCAGGGGGGTTTGGGCAAAATGTGATCGACCGCCGCTTTCAGTAATTGGAATATTTTTGGTATAAAAAGTCGTAATTTCAAACTGCGAATAGGTGCAGAGTGCCAGAATTTCTGTCCAAAATATGGCTCAGGTATCGAATTTGGGATGTTTTGGATATTTTGAAAACTGCAGGGGGGTTTGGGCAAAATAAGACCCAACGCCGCTCTCAGTAATTGGCAGATTTTTGGTATAAAAATTCGGAATTTGAAACGGCGAATAGGTGAAGAGAGCCAGAATTTGGGTCCAAAATATGGCTCACCTCAGGTATCGAATTTGGGATGTTTGGGATATTTTGAAAACTGCGAGGGGGGGTTTGGGCAAAAATGTGACCCACCGCCTCTTTCAGTAATTG